>NC_061127.1:5151515-5454545 GCF_905220365.1 Vanessa cardui | reverse complement strand
GAAAAAGTCTTGCTTGCTTGTTTTTACCGATATCGGAGCTTTTTAGCCATTTTCTTCTTCTTTATATATTTAGTAATAATGAAATATTTTCCGAATTTTATATACACATAATAAAATATAACCCAAAACATCGCTGTGAAATATTTTTGATTAATTCGATTAAAGTTATTTTCGTTTGATAATATAAACAAAGTTTTAATTTATTTCGAACATTTATATAAATATATTAGTTTTATTTTATTTATTTTAAATTGTGTGTACACGAGTCTTAAGTACAAGGACAATATCGATTCAGTATTGCGTTTCAACTGTCACTGGTAACAACTCACGAGTTTATCATATTTTATGCGAAATCCATTTATGACAAAGCTTTTCGTAATCATATCGTTTTTGGTTTCAAATATCAAAAGTAATTAAACTCAAGGATATATAATATCGTTGAAGATGAAAATACGGAAGTTTTTTTGCCCGTAATCGATATTTCTAGATTTTTTTTAATATATAGGTATATTACATATGACTATAATCATTTCAAGTTATTATTATGTTATGTTATTTTTATGGCTTATATTTTACCTTATACAACATTGATTTCAAATTGAAAAAGTAATTAACGTAATGAAACTCGATGTGTATTTGACGAATCTGATATTGTCACACTATATAATAAATAGTTGTAATACATGCAAGTATTTGACTTTAGTATAGAAAAAAACCAAACAATTTGCATACCAAAACATCACTTAATTGCACTTTGATCCCACGCATTATATAGAGTAGTTGTTTGTCAACCTGACACTGCGTAGTCAAACGATAGGGTGTCAATAATTCTAAAAATATAGTGATATTATATTTATTGCAAATTAAAGTATATACTACGACTATTTCGATTTTACATCATCTTTGATATATTATTTCTTGTGTAAAAATATCTGTTGTTATTTTTAATAGTAAAAATAGCCATTATTTAGCATCTCATAAACATTCGGCGGTAAAGGAAAACATCGTGAGGAAACCTGCATGTGTCTAATTTCATCGAAAATTTGCCACATGTACATTCCACCAACTCGTATTGGAACAGTGTGGTGGACTATGTTCCAAACCCTCTTTAATGAAAGAGGAGGCCTTAACCCAGCAGTGGGTTCTTTACTTAACATTTTTAAGGTATTATATTCGACAGGGAAGCAAGAACTTTTTTGGCATTTCTATTCCAACATTTACATTACGTTCAAGTCCTAAAATAAACCCTGATTTTGCACCGCGGCGCGTCGACATGTAGGTATTTATTTTAAACCTATACCCGGCTACCTGTTCACAGGTGGTCCACTGCGTATAACTGTACTTTAAGGATATCAATTTGTCAATGTCATACTTCACTTAAGTGATAATTAGTAAAAGCACAATGTATTAATTTCTGTTATCAGGTCGCTGTAAGCGTAGATAACAGATAAAATATTTGATACAAAGTGTATCGAGCTCTTATATTTATTAAAATGTACCACTACTACTAGGTATTTGTTTTTTGTTACAAAATATTTACAAACAAGCGATGCTAAAGCGCATAAAATAAAAGTATTTTTAAATGTATATTGTGTGAATATTATGTAATTCTTTTTTATGTGAAATTGCGATTGTTTGGGTAAGTCTAATACGAAAACAATCAGACAAGAAAAATATAAGGCACCTTTCAAGCTTACAATATTGTTTCCTTGTCAGAAGTTGACCAGAAGGAAAGTCGAGAGCAAGGTTCGGCTAGCCCTATGTATCATTTAGGTTCATTAGAATTTATTATTAGTGTAGCATAGCAGAGAAGCGGAAAAACCTTCAATAATTTTTTACCAAAGCGCTGATTGCGATTTTTCAAATCGATGTTTCTATTACCTCTTTACAGTATCAGAAAATTAATTAATCATTTCAATAAAACAATGCAATAACCTTATCCCCTTATGACAATATATACAGACATGATTAATTGCTAAATGAATAATCGAGTAAATGCATTCATGTGTAAAATGATTGAAGGTGAAATGCGAAATCAATTAAATTCTCCGTACGATGACTCCATATAAAGTTATCACTTAAACAGCAATTCAATTGCATTTCAACCTGATAATACAATTGTTGTCACACTAATATCCTTAAAAGCTTATGGTGGTGATACACTTTTACAACCGAAACTTGATTTGTTTCATATGATAATGATTACTTGCATAAAGAGTCATTATGGTATTCGTAAATCGGAGAACTGTTATTGTCCCCTGCTGGAAGGATTTCAGCAGTAAAAATGAAAACCCAAGGGACATAACACCTTCATTTCCAGTGGTTTGCCAGACTCCGTGGTGTTGTGATCACTTAATAACGGTGTTTCTTTTATAATAGGTAAATCAATAATAATTTACTTAATATATTAGTTATGCAATTTAACTTTTAGTTATTTTTCTGTTTTCAAACTGTTCACAGCGAAGTATTTCTAAGTGAGTCCGCAAATAGCTCGCTATACGATATCGGACAACATAGTACTGTTCAAACTTTTCATTCAATTAACTATCTGGTGGTCTGGCTGTTTAGTTTGCAGGCTTCGTTCGAGTTAATGGAATACTATGACAATATATTTCTATAATGAGACGTGGTCGAGGACGACGATTTGAATTTAAAATATTTGAACGTTGACAGATTCTTCCTTATGTCCGTGAGTCCGGAAGTCTCTCTAATCAGTACGCAGTGCAGCTAGCATGGGGAACAGGGGCGATTCGATGGCAATTGACGCACACATCATCTGTCTGCTTTTTCTTTGTTCCTTTTGATTTTATTACATATATTACTTGGTGGTAGGGCTTTGTGCAAGCCCATCTGGAAAGGTACCACCCACTCATCAGTTATTCTACCGCCAAATAACAGTACTCAGTATTGTTGTGTTCCGGTTTGAAGGGTGAGTGAGCCAGTGTAACTACAGGCACAAGGGACATGATATCTTAGTTTCCAAGGTTGGTGGCACATTGACGATGTAAGGAATTGTTATATTTCTTACAGCGTCATTATCTATGGGTGATGGTGACCACTTACCATTAGGTGGCCCATATGCTCGTCCGCCAAACTATATCATAAAAAATCAAAAAAGAAAATATCATCTCTATATATTCATATTTAATGTTCCTAAATAAATGTAAAATTTTAATCAAAGGGGCCTGAATTGACTTAACTAATCGCCAATCAATTACTCGAACAAAACATATAGGTATATATTAGTATAGTGCGCAATACCGTTCATATTTGAAAGACATCTTCTTTTGTTTCAGTTGGTATATATGCAAATGAAAGGGATGTAATTTTTTTTTATCCATTATTTCCGATGCATTACTTAGACAAGCGGAGTAAGCTTTACCATCAGGTAACCTCATTACGCGCCTTTCCCTTTCCCTTTTATTAATTGAACAAAAATGTATCGCATAGTGTTAATAATGTTATAAAGTTACGTTATTAAATTAAACATCAAATAAAATTAAGAAATGTAAATTAAATTTGATTATAGTAACACAGACGTATAGAGCTGAGATGGCCCCGTGATTAGAACGCGTGCATCTTAACCGATGTTTGCGGGTTCAAACCAAGGTTCAACCAGGCAAGCACCACTATATATATGTGCTTAGTTTATGTTGATAATTCATCTAGTGCTCGGCGGTGAAGGAAAATATCGTGAGGAAACCTGCGTGGGCCAATTTCATCGAAATTCTGCCACATGTGCATTCCACCAACCCGCACTGGAACAGTGTGATGGAATATGTTCCAAACCCTCTCCTTAATGGAAGAGGAGATCTTATCTCAGCAATGGGAAATGTACAGGCTGTTACTTTACTTACTTTACTTTACTACAGACGTATATTTATTGTAATTTAACCAGATTGACGTTTCCCTATCAGAGTTATCTTAGTATTGAATTGGAGATGTTAATACGTCATCCTCCGCGATGAAGTTTCAGAGAACATTCTGGAAGCTCTATATGTAAAGGTCAAATGTGAGTTTCTCTACATTGAACCGCTCGTAACGAAATTACGCCACAGTTTCAAATGGCAAATATAACATTGCGATGCAACGGATCAATTAACTGAAATAATAGATCATTGACGATTCATTTAATTACACTCATATATATTTTTCAGTATTAAGGAATTATTTGTGAAATTAAATTAAAAAATCTATAATTGGTACGGATTAATTTAACGCTAATTTTACCATTGTGTAATTTAATTTTACAACTATATAATGCTGCTAGCATTCTTGCCACCATTCCACGCGGTCAAGATTTATACAGTAACTAGTTTTAGTTCATATTTGTATATATATATATATTTAAGCATTTAATAATAAATAAAAATAAAAAAAAATTTACAACTGACATATAAGTTTAAATAGCCTGAAAACAAATTTTTGATTAAAAGAAAAATAAATATTATTTACATTTACTTATTTTGGTTTTTATTCTAAGCGCTTATATCATAGACATTTAATTGACATAGTTTCATAAATTTTCGAGTGGTGCGAGGATGGTATCAGATAATTTTTAAAAAATTATATATATTAGTAACGCGTGTCAGATATTTACTGCAGAATCACGTAAAACAATATCGAATTAACCAATAAAATATTCAATGGATTGGCCAGTTCAATCACTTAGTGCGTGTCATATTTATTTTTTGATTTGATTACAAGCTTGATGTATTATTGCTTTTATTTTATAAATTCTGGTAAGTAATTTAAGTAAACAAATAAAACCTACTTGATATATATTCAAAAACAAAAAATTGGTCTTTTATTACAATATTTTCTGTGTATCATAATACGGTCGATATGCCAGTAAAATGATGTGCTTACCAGAGGTTTTCTACAAAAAAAAAATCATATGAAATGATATGAATATCAACAACATAAAAAAAAATCGCATACACCAATGTTGCATTGCCATTTTACTGCCTATCACCACATATGACACACTTATGCTATCAATAACAGCGTATAGTTTGGAACTAACCTAAAGTGCCTATTGGGACTTCCTCAATTGTTAAATTGGTCTGTCACCCATATTCGATCTTATGCTGATTCACACTGCGAGGGCACTGGATTTAGAACACTGAATCTTAGAGCGTAAATGAGAACAAGTATGAGATTGTTGGACTCTTTTTTTACACGACTGCCCCAGAAGTAAAGCGTCTTCTGCATAAGGTTAATCATTTTCTTCAAGAATGCACTGTGTAGTATGACATCAATGTTATATTCAATAACTCAATACATATACTAACGAATTTAAATTATCGAGTGATCATTGTGTGATCAGTGACATTGTATTTTCATATCACATTTAAAATGCTATTTATGGTGTCGTGCTAGTAGGTTTAAATAATGAAATATTTTGTAATAAAACTTTTCAGACATTAATTATAAGATTAATAACAAAATACGATGTACACAAAAATTTCGCTCGTGGAAGCTTAATTACGTGTAACATAATTAAAACATTTAAACGAGTTACGTGTTATTATGGGAACATACCGGATTAAGTCCAGCGGTTACGTGATTCGATAGAACGTGTGGCACTTTTTTATTATTCATTTTAGATGAATAAGGAAATGAGAGGTCATTTTGCAATTTGAACTCAGTACTCAGTCCATTGTATACTGCTAGAAACGAATATCTAGCAAAATGATGTTTTCAATGCGCTTATATTTTTTATTTTATGGTGTAGGTTGGTGGTCGAGCATATGGGCCAGCTGATGGTAAGTGGTCACCATCGCCCATAGACAATGACGCTGTAAGAAATATGAACTATTCCTTACATAGTCAATGTGCCACCAGCCTTGAGAACTAAGATGTTATCTCCCTTGTGCCTGTAGTTACACTGGCTCACTCACCCTTCAGACCGGAACACAACAATACTGAGTACTGTTATTTGTCGGTAGAATAACTGATGAGTGGGTGGTACCTAACCAGACGGGCTTGCACCAAGCCCTACCACCAAGGAAAATAATTACAATAATTTCAATTTTCACCACTAGTCACCCTTTAAATCGGAACATTAATAAAATTGAACCAATCTAACGGGTTTGCACAGAGCTTACCGAAAAAGATCGAACTAATAACGTGTTCAGGAGCAAATTGCGACTGTTTTCACTTGTTTCATTTGTATTTAAAATTGTCAGATACATTGTAATTACCCAATTTACAGTCTGTTACCGTAATATTGAGTGAGTATAAACAAATGTACCAAAAATACCTTATATTAAGTATTTGTGTTACGAAGATATTCGAATACGAAATACGCAGGTATGTAATTACATATGTATTTAGTTTAATGTATAAAATTAGAATGTATAATATATCCTATTATTTACTTTCATTTCTTGAAATTTAAACATTCTTCATAATGTTTGAATCTAGATATCATTCGTTCCGTTAAATTCATAAAATTAATTCAAGAAATATACGCATATTAAAATATTAAAAGTGATGGTTACTTTATTCAATTTTTTTTATGTATTAGGACAAGATTAACTACAATATATCTAGTTATAGCTACATATGTTTAACTAACTGTTTTGCGCGGTTTCGCTCTTGCAAAAAGGTATTATTTTGTCCCTTATGTTGATGTCGATGCGGTGTAGTCTATATTTAACGCAATGTATATTTCAAATTGATCGAAGGTATTGAGGTAAGAGCTTCAACGTATTATACCTTATACTTTTTTATAAAAACGTAATATTCACATAGGTTCAAACATTAATAATGTTAAATACACAAGTTTTTACTGTGTCAAGATGTAACACTAGTATGTCAATTGTAAACATAAACAGATATCCTTTGTAATTCGAAGCACTCTTAATACATGTGTTATCGTAGAAACATAAGCGTCGTTACATCAATTGATTTAATGACAAATAAACTGGCCGGAGTGATTCAAGGGACACGATTCAATACCATAAATGATTTCTTGTACACAAGATATATTTCATAATAAAGTTTTATTACTCAGAGATCGTCGGTATTATATTTAAGGATATGTTCCCTCAACGAGTGTTCATAAAAAATACCGGTCAAGGGCAATTTCCTTTTATTTATTGGGTTCCGTGTTTTACAACAATCAACGATTGAAATATTGAATAAAAGCATATCAAGCGTGAAGTGTAAACAGGAACGGCTCGTAAATATCCCACTGTTGGGCAAAGTATATTCCACGACGCTGTTTCACGGGGCATTATTGAGGTAAGTGATAATTCATACTATGCCAAAATATTCCAGATACGCAGGCTTTATCACAGTATTTAGATTTACTTTTGGATGAAATAAAAACCAGATTCGAACCAGCGCCACTAAGTTGAGATTCACGTATCCTATCAACTGAGAAATTTCGTGTCTTATTTTCAACAAAATGTGGTCACTTTATACCATTTGAAAATAGGCTTGTAAAACAGGAGCTGACTGTTAATCGATTAATTCGCTGTGTTTCATAACTATTGTTGATTTTATTTATTGTATCGTTTACATATGTCATATCATAATGACGCTAGTATTCTATTTTAGAAATGTCTATATAATTTTAAAAATAGATAGGAATTTAATGTTTTTCAGTATACACATAAAATTTTGTATCACTAATATCACTAATGAGATTAAACAGCCGTGTAAATAAAGATATCGATGTTATTATTGTATTTTATTTAAAACTAATATTTGATTCTCCATTTATCTTTTATTGAGTAAATATCAATAACCAACACGAAGTTTAAAGTATGTTAGTTTACTAAAGTGTTAAAGATTTGTATCAAGTGAGATCGAAAGTGAAGTTAACAGAATAACACACCTGCAGACCAAAGGCGTTTGAAAAATTCTTATAAAATCAGCAATAAATATTCAGGTCTCTTATTTATTTTATACGTAATTCATGACCATCGTCTGTGTATTTAACAAAAAGAAAAACAACCAGATTCTTATTCAGTTTGTGGCGAAAATACTTCATCGTGACGTTTTAATGTTTTTTTTTTTGTTTTTAATAATTACGCAATTTTCGAATTAAATGTATAAAATATTAAGTTTATTAAGGAGGAAGAAATGCAGAAATAATGTAATGGTGAGAATGTTGCGCCGCATCGTTTTAGAAGTCATGTCCTGTTTTTAACTTATATTTGACATAAAAGCCTATATTG
Organism: Vanessa cardui; assembly: GCF_905220365.1. Lineage (NCBI taxonomy): Eukaryota > Metazoa > Arthropoda > Insecta > Lepidoptera > Nymphalidae > Vanessa > Vanessa cardui. Next base: position 5,446,353 of record NC_061127.1, on the reverse strand, counting down.
TTAATTGTGGCTCATTTTTAAAGAGTTATAAAGACATTACTGGTTTATGTAAAAGGAAAGGAAGCAGCTCGGTTGAAATCGAATCATTATTTCAGTCTAATATCTTAATATTACTGAAGTAATATATAGCCGTGTTACTTCTCGACAATTTAGCTTCCTCAAAGTAAATAAAATGACTATAGTCATTAGTTTAACTCTATCATTATAAACAGAAAAATCTTTCCCCTCTAAGCTATCCCATTGAGACTGAGCATTTTCCGAATTGAGTAAGAACCATTTATCCATTCAAACGATACCAAGATGATGCCTAATATTTTAAATACCTATTGGGAATTGACGGAAAGTAGGCGGACATGCGCTAAAAGCTATTTGGAGTAGGTTAAGGTTTAGTAGAAATCCCGAATAACAGTTTTGAAAGAAAGTTTAGTTCACATTTACTTTTGTCACAAAGAGGCTGATGGTATATTTTGTAACTTATATTACATAAAGTCCATCTGGGTTATTATCTAGCAACAGACAATTGAATTTATAACAAAATGCATACAATTTTGATGGTTTATATATATTGTATACAACAACAAAAAATTAAAATGCCTGTAAATTCCCACTGCTGGGCTAAAGACCTCCTCTCCCTTATAGGAGAAGGTTGAGAACATATTCCACCACGCTGTTCCAATGCTGGTTGGTGGAATACATATGTGGTAGAATTTCTATGAAATTTGTCACATGCAGGTTTCCTCACGATGTTTTCCTTCACCGATGAGCACGAGATGAATTATAAAGACAAATTAAGCACATGAATCAGCGGTGCTTGCCTGGGTTTGAACCCGCAATCATCGGTTAAGATGCACGCGTTCTAACCACTGGGCCATCTCGACTCGATGGTTTATCATACTTTAAGATATTTGCAATTTCAATCTAATAAGACAATTAAATATTATACTATTATTACGTTTTTGGACATAAAACTAAACACTATATTTAAAATTCCAGAACATAAAAAATAATATGTACCTACTTGTACTGTTTAAAAGGGAACACTATTGAATACGCAGGAAAACATAGTTATAAAGTGCATCGGCTGTCACTGGTTATGGATTTTTTTGTATCAATTACAATTTGTTGTTTCTGGTCTTCGGTTCGTATTTTAACTTTTAATGGTGTCGTTCCGGACGTCCCACTTACGATTCTCGTACGAGTCGCGGCTCGTCATGCTGTCAAGAGATCATTACGTTTTTCTCACTGAAATAAATAGGCAGTAATTGGTCGAAGGAATTCGTTCGGCGTCTTTTATAACTAAATATAATATATTTTTTTGTTAGTACATGTCGCTGTACTTGTAATGAAAACGTTAAATTTATGTTCACTTAGTAAACAGACATCTTTTATAAGATCTTTGCAAAAATTTCTTTGTAGAAAATAGTTTACGAAACTTTCATGATTGTTCTTATTTTTTTCAGATTCAAAACTGTAAAGCGATACTAAAAATTGTTTAGTTTTTTTAACTTGATAGCTATTTCCTGTGTATAAACTACAAACACGTGATAGTTTGTAGATTGTGGCACGTGTCAACGTGTGTTAGCTCGCGCATGCGCGTGCGCAGGCCGCTGATACGGATGGATTGCAAAAGAGAGTAGTTTTAAGTTTGTCTTAAAAACAAACCTTATGTCTAACCCGATAAAAACTATATGCATACAAATCTCTTCTCAAGACTGGTATGGATTCATAAACCTTACAAGGGAGTCTTACATAGTAGCATCTATAGCTAGAGTAATAAAGACTATTTTTGAATTTAGTGCAGCCTAATCTTAACATAAGGCTATGTGGTTACCATTCCACACACATCATTATCACATGTTTAGTGATTACTCATCGCGGGAGAAAGAATTTGTCATTAGACATGAGTCAGCTGTTATTATTGTTGTGGTTTATTAATTAGTTTTAAATATTTTTCAAATTATATGTAACTAACAAACCGCCCCGGGTTCGCACGGGTGGTCATTACATACAAAGTTCATGGCTTTTTGTCATTAGATAATACAAACCGCTAGAGATTTAAAAATCCCCGATTTAGAAATCTGTAATATCTTTGAAAATATTCGTTTAAAATAAGACATTATTTCTCTTAAAAAGTAACTAATAAAAATGGTTATTGTGGGTTATCCCTAAGAGATGGACATATATAAAATTATGGACTTTTTTTGAAGACCTTTATAAGGAGTACAATATTGTAGTGAATTATTTTGGTTCCATCCAGATCAGCCAGCGTTTGCAATTTAAGCGCAAAAAATGAGTTTATTTACGACATCACACTAGAAACCTCTCAAACTATCAGTGTTTCTTTACTATATTGTACATGTATTATAGGTACATATAAACCATCACTCTATCTATTAAAAAAACCGCATCAAAATCCGTTGAGAAATTTTATGGATAACTACTAAAAACAAACAAACTTAAAACTATAAACTACCTACTAAGCATACATAGGGAAAGACAGACATCGGTAAGAGACTTTGTTTTAAACAATTTAATTATATAAGCGTTTACTCATAGATGAGTTATATGAATTCTTAAAAGTATTTAAGTATTGTAGTTAAGAAAGAGGTAATAGATAATAAAGATAGTTTTATGTCTTAAAATATATATCGCATCCTCCATACGTTCGGACTCAGATCGCTCTTCTTCCATTACTTAATTTTTAAAAATAAGACCGTTAACGGATTTTACAATATTTTATTTTTACGGAACAAATCGATATTAACAAACGAATGCTTGACAGCTACCAAGAATGCAGTGTTGTCGTTTCGCAAAAGCGATTTCATACCAGTGTCAACTTCAATAATTTATTAACTAGTAACATCAAGGCATAGTTCTTGATCGTATCGATGACGTTGCTCATTCTTCGACACGGCCATTCTGATACGTTCACACGCCCTCGTGTGAATAGTCTGAAAGAAAATAATCTAAGCAGTAAAAAGTTATCGCCTCGGTCAACCCTGACCAAGCAGGGTCACAATGAAACTTTTGCGTTGGTTAATTACCTTATTCAAACTAAAGCAAAGATAGAAAGATAGTAACATTACACTTTACAACATATTCTATAACCACTAACATCGCCTCCAACCAGCGGATACTCTCAAAAAAAACATCGCCTCCAACCGGCGGATACTCTCAAAAATCATCGCCTCCAACAGGCGGATACTCTCAAAAAAACCATCGCCTCCAACCGGCGGATACTCTCAAAATCATCGCCTCCATCCGGCGGATACACTCAAAATCATCGCCTCCATCCGGCGGATACACTCAAAATCATCGCCTCCATCCGGCGGATACACTCAAAATCATCGCCTCCATCCGGCGGACACACATAATACAATACACAGTGAATATTATATAAAAACATTTGCAAACAGAACACAAATCACAATAACAAGGAAGATGAATCAAATACATTTTCATTGCTTAACAGTTTTATTAATATCATCAATGTCTATTACAGGGAAATTATTAGGCATTTTTTTCAAGCGGTCATGAGCATATTTGTAAGTTCGGTTACCATTCAAAGCTTTCAAAATGTAACGGTCGCCGTCAAGTACTTCAATGACACGATAGGGTCCTTTATATTTCGGGTCGAGCTTTGTCTGGTTACGCTCTTCACTCTTTAATAAAACAAAATCACCTACATTAAAGTTCACAAATTTTGCCTTGGTACTGTCAAATCGTGTTTTGTCGTAATCAGCACTCTTTTCCATGTGTTTGACTGCGTCGGCCCTAACCTGTTCAATATCTACCGTCTGTTCGTCACTGTCACATTGTAAAATTTCAATGGGCCTCGCAACTCTACCAATTAAAAGTTCTAAGGGGCTTGACTTGGTTACGCGATTCTGTGTACAATTCAATGCTAGCTGCACGTCCGGCAGTGCATCTTGCCAGGATTGATCGGAAGTCTCTATAACAGTTAGCATGTTTTTGAGCGTACTCATGACGCGCTCAACTTGGCCATTAGCACGTGAGCTTCCCGTCGCGATTAAGTGCAGCTTAATATTAGAAGTTTCACAAAATGAGCGAAACTCTCGGCTCGCGAAACATCGACCTTGATCCGCGATCAGTCTAGACGGAGCACCGAAAAGAGATACGCTATTCTTAACAGCCCTAATACTACTAACAGTGTCAATGCTATGAGTATGATACAATAGCACGTATTTCGTAAACGCGTCAATAAGAACGAACACATACTCCTTCTTATCATTTTTCCCGCTCAGTTTGCCAGTCGCGTCAATATGAACGGTATGCCAGGGGATTGCTACCTTTGGAATGGGGTGTAACTCAGCATGAATTTTTCCCGAATGACCCTTTGAAACTTTACACGTCACACAATTATCAACAAACTTTTTAACGTATTTTGACATATTTTCGAACCAATAAAGATCGTAAACCTTTTCTAGTGTTTTTTCCCATCCCAAGTGTATTAATCCACTGTGCACATTATTAATGACTGACCATCTCAAAGACCTAGGAACAATGGGCAAACATCGTGTTTTTCCGTTTCTTTGAACTTTACGATACAACACATCGGAACGCAATTCATAAGTTTTTGCTACGTCATTGCCAAGTAAATTTTCAGACAAATCAGATTTTAACTGAGATATTTCTGCATCTCGCTGCTGTTCCGCTAGTAACCAATTTTGACTGAGCTCAGTGATATTGACTTGTTTGGGAGTTACCTTGTCAATTGATTTGGTTGGTGTAACAGGAAAGGGGTTGCGGGAAAAGAAATCAGCATGACACATTTTCTTACCCTCTCTATGTACAACATCAAAGTTAAAGGATTGTAAAAATGCCCACCAACGGTGAACTCTGGGGGTGAGATCGAGTTTAGTACGAGCAGCTTTAAGCGAATTGCAATCGGTAACGACCGTGAATTTCTTGCCATGCAGGTAATGACGGAAGTGTTTAACCGCGTTGACGACCGCAAGAGTTTCAAGCTCATATGAATGATACTTTGACTCAGCAGCCGTCGTACGTCGGCTGTAGTAAGCCACAGCGTGGTTTTTACCATCAATCCTCTGCAACAAGACTGCACCATAACCAATTGCACTCGCGTCAGTATGTAATTCTGTTTCACATTCTGGGTTGAAAATGGTCAGTACTGGTTCACTTGTCAGCGCTTGAATTATTTGTTGCCTCACTTTTTCGTGTTCTGGTTTCCAATTAATTTTACCATTTCCTGTAGTTAAAGCGTATAAGGGTGCCATAATTTGTGAAAACTTTGGAATGTACTGTCGGAAGTAAGACGCTAACCCAATAAATTGTCGTAAGTTAGTTACAGTCTCTGGGGGAGGAAGAGATGTTAAAGCTTCGATCTTTTTAGGATTAGGACGGATTTCACCTTGACTAACCTCGTAACCCAAGTACTCAACTTTAGTTTTAAGGAAAGAACATTTTTTCAACTTCATAGAGAAGCCTCTCGCAGTCAGGACATCTAGGACGTTCTTAAGACGTTCGAGAGCTTCCTCTGGGTTGCGAGCTACAATTAGCAAGTCATCCATGTAGACAACCACATATAAGTTTGCTAAATCACCTAAGGCCTCCATGACTGCACGCTGAAAAACAGCCGGAGCATTTCGGAGACCAAAGGGCATAGCCAAAAACTCATATTGGCCGTCGGGTGTAATAAAGGCAGTCGTTTCAATGGAATCAGGGTGCATAGGGATTTGATGGAACCCAGAAGCCATGTCAAGTATCGAAAAATAGCATCCACCATGTAGCCTGGCTATCTGATCCTCAATACGTGGGAGGGGAAACCTGTCCGGTATAGTATTGTCATTAATTTCGCGGTAGTCGGTACACATTCGAACATCTCCATCTTTCTTTTTAACCAAAAGAATTGGGCTCGCATTAGGGGACGAACTCGGTCGAACAATACCAGCATTAACTAACTCACTCACACGATCGCGTACGATTTTATGTTCGTCAAGACTAAGGCGATACGGACGTCTATACACAGTCTTACTTGGGTCCCTTAGTCGTATTTGCATTGGGGCAACGTCAGCCCTAGTCGTTGGAATACCGTTAGTGAAGTATTGTTTATACAACGTCAAAATTTCAATTAATCGGGTCTTATACTCAGGGGGTGCATCTGTGTCAACACAGTCAGAGTCAATTGTCAAATTATTATCAACATCACATGCCTTAACTAAGGTAAGCTTATTAAATTTCAGTTTGTCACATGTCATGTTAACAGATAAACCTTATCCCAACAATTCACGTCCTACCATAATATCATAGCGTAAATATGAGTCAGGTAGAACATAAAATAAAATGTCTACAGTAATATTGTCAATCTCAACAGTTGAAATAATTTGTTCGGTACTATTGACGGAAGTCTGACCAATGCCAGTCATGGTAACCACATTATAAAAACGTTTGCCACAAAATTTAGAAGCCAAAGACTCTTTAATAAGTGAGCACTCAACTCCAGAGTCGTAAGAAAATTGAAAGTGCTCACCAGAGTGTAGTAACAATCCAGTCGGCGCGCTCACCGCACAAACATCTACTCGCTTCTCGCTTGGGCGGGAACTGCCAGAGCCATCCTGGGTTCGTCGTCTGGGGCACTCCGACGCGTAGTGACCCGTACCTCGGCATTGGAAACAGGTGACATGAGACTTATCAGGAACGCTTCTAATCTGACTTGTAGCACGTTGAGGTTCACTCGATGAAGTCGCCGATCTACTATTCTGTCTTAAAGCAGGCATGCTCTGTCTATGGCGACATTGTGACGCTTTATGCCCGAGCTTTCCGCAAGTAAAACACTTTACTGCGTTTTCACGGCTTCGTTTCACATCTAAAGTATTGTCACTACCAAATGAAGAAGCTTTACGTTTCAGGAACGATATAGACTTTAATTCCTGCTGTAATCGATTTCTACTGGATATGTGTTGCGTGAATGACATTCTTTGTACTCGCGGATCAAACTGAGCAATGTGTGACATAACCGTCGCTACTGCTATTTGCTCGACGGAAAGGTTTTTCCACTTTGTCATGAGTGAAGTCATTAAGGTGGCAGCATACGAAGCAAGACACTCATTTTCTTTAGGTTTGGTACCGCGCAGGTTAATAAGATGGGCAGCCGCCGTTTCAGGACAATCAAACCTCGCGATAAAAAGATCTTTGAAATCAGCCCAGCACATTCCATGATAAGATACCTGAGCTAGCCAAGCCGATGCTTGTCCTTTCAATGCTGTACTCAACGCTAACATCAGCGGAGCGCCGGTAATTTGTTGTTCCGGAACACACATATCAGCAGTACTAATCCATGCACGCGCGTCCACATGTTCTTGATCCGGGTTAAACTCAGGAAAACGTAATTTACCTTCAGTAGGCGGTCCTTTCATGGCTTGCACTAGTGCCATGAAATTACGGTTCTGCTGTTCCATAAGGAAAAACCATTTTTCTTCGTCCGATGGTAATTTCTTTTCACGTGGGAGTCGTGAGCTGCATCCCGCTTCTGATATCGCATCCTCCATACGTTCGGACTCAGATCGCTCTTCTTCCATTACTTAATTTTTAAAAATAAGACCGTTAACGGATTTTACAATATTTTATTTTTACGGAACAAATCGATATTAACAAACGAATGCTTGACAGCTACCAAGAATGCAGTGTTGTCGTTTCGCAAAAGCGATTTCATACCAGTGTCAACTTCAATAATTTATTAACTAGTAACATCAAGGCATAGTTCTTGATCGTATCGATGACGTTGCTCATTCTTCGACATATATATTTCTTTGTTATCAATGTTTGTTGTTATTAAAAATTAGTAATTCTTACTAAAGTACGTAGTTATTTATTTGTCGATACTTACGATAAATAAATTACAATTACAGGCGTTCCTGTGCATTTACTGTTTTGTCTAGTAATTTATTTACCGTATATTGCAAACTAACCACTTACTGCCTTACGTTATATTATACTGAATAAATGTTTAAGCTAATTTAAAGTTACTCTACAAAGGCAGAAAATTTAACCTCATTAAATGCACTTCAATAGGAATACTTATAAGTGCTGCACGCGCTGTTTCCAGGTCGTGGACTAAAGACTTTTCAAAGCGAAAGGTCACGTGAACAATATTTGCAAAAGAAACCTTAACATTTATAATAACAATCAATGTTATGAACATATTATTTAAATGATATTCATCGGCGTCATTGAAAAAGTTTATTTCTAAAAAGTATTTACTACATTTTTATTCTAAACACTCTATGAAGTATAAAGCATATTATGTACTATCTGGTTATATTGACTATACCCTATGTGATCAATGGGAGCTGATATATATTTCTTGTATACATAATTTGTAATTAACAATTTTTATTTATTCTATTTAAGAGATAATTAAATCAACAGTAATATAAAACCTCTTTGGACATATTAAACAGAAGGTAGACATATTCACGCCACTCAATGTTTACAACTTTAACTTATAAACATGATATGACTCTAGGTTGAGGATTAACAAGGAAATTACTACTACTATGCTAGTCTTCAAAATTTAATTGAGTTTGTTTCCTCAATTGTTCCGATCAATCTCTTTCGTGTCTTCTCCATCCTACGTGACATTGGCGAAATAATCTGTGCCCTGTCGGCACAACTAAAAGCCATTAAACCAAGAATTGAATTGAATGATATGACCGGCACGCGCGATTTATGACTATATTGTATGCCTGGAAACTATAGTGTTTGATATTTCCATTTTGTTTCTATTTATTATCCGATTTTTTAACTGTTATTGATTGTTTGTAAATTTCATGTCAAGTATGATGTATTTATTCCAATCACTTAAAATTGAGGATCAATAAAATTTTATAGATTTTTAATGATATTTTAAGCAATTTATATAATTAAACATATAATTAAAGATGTTTCGACTAGTCCCTGATTACACGGTAAAGACTATCCGCCCGCATACGTGAACGGCGGAAAGACAGCAACCATTTGGCAAAGAGTGCTGACCAACTGGATTGTTTTATTATACAATTTTGTGACATTATTAAATTTTAATTTTCCTAAGCTCTACTTCAATTATCCTAAGCTTTAACGTCCTTGAATTTAATAAGCAATTTAATGAACAATAACACTTAATTTTAACATAAAAACACCGCTCAGACCTGTGCAAAGAAAAATCAAGAGGCTGATTAGTCGGTTAGTCGGCTCTTATACTTATAATATAAAAATATAAATAAATGTTTCTTGGTTGCTCAAAAAATAAAAAATAGCTTAGCAAAATATATCCCAAATCATCTCAATTTGAAGTCATAATAAAAACTGATAGTATCTTGATTTAATATGTAATTTTACCCTATTACGGCATCATGGCATGGTATCTATCTAAAAGTATACCAAAAGGCTTACATATGATTTTTCTTTCTGAAATAATTATTTTTATTCCAGATATATGAACTTGCTTATAGTTAGGTTTTTGAAGGCTAAGGGTATATTACGTCGTAATAAGCTCAAAGTGGGGAATTAGGTCAAGGCTGACGTAATCATAAACAGTTAGCTGTTGTTGATCATTTTATGAATATGTTTGAGAAACATTTTTAGGGATCTGGTTATCACTAAGCGTTCAAATCTACAACATTTTCTTAGTAACATTAATAGCTCCTTTCCACTTTACTCTGGTATAAGAAGTATGTAATTCTACAGTAAGTGTTAATCGAGTTTACGACTAAAGTAAATACGTTTTAAATTATACGGAGGCGTGCGCCATGAAATCCTTTACACTTGAGTCACCAAGGTGTTTCGTTTTTTTTTTTACAAAAAATAGATCAGACCTCTCGTTTCCTCTTGACTATTTAGTCAGGAAAAAGTATCTCTTCTTTCATCCGAATCGGTGAATCACGACCATGGAACTAACCGCAAATTAGTTGTAGTTGTTTTATCTGAAGTTTATTGTGAACAATCATGATGCTGTACCCTGACTCATGATCTCAGGCCGTGATTTCAACAAATCGTCTTAAAATATGCGTGAACTCTTTAACCATTGTTTTCGTACAAACAATGTTTTAGAAAGTGAAAATAAAATTTAAACGTTTAATGTTATTTCTAAAAGTAGTTTTATAACTTATTTAAATCGCGATCGTCACGATTTTTTTTCTCATAATATTGTAAAAATGTTGCAATTTTATACTATTGTATATTCTGAGTATATTGTTTTCGTTAATTAACAAGGCTAACGAGTATTATTGAATATTAATTTTAGTTAAAATACAATTAATTAGTAATTTCGATTTTAATTCCGTTAGTAGGTTTCCTATTTTAGTTTGCAACAATAAAGCTAGTTCATTAGTTTCGCGTTTATGTAACCAAAATGTATAATATTCATAACTGTTACAGTTTCTAAATTAATGATTACATAATTTTGAAGTTTTACTGCTGGTCTCATTGTGTGGGTTCGTCTGAGCGAGTACGCTAACCATTTACTTTAATAACAAAAAGCAAAACATAGTATTGAATGTATGTATAGACGAATGTTGAACATAGTGTATGTCTAGTGTAGTGAACAGGCAAAAGGGATATAATATAGCAGATTCCATGTCTAAAATGGTTTATAGGTCCTTCTTACATTGCCTATTATTATATATAGTTTTACCAGGAGGTAACCTATAGAAAGCTGTTTATTTGAATGTTTTCAACAATAACAACAGAAACAGTAGCCTGTAAATTTCCCACTTGGGTCAAGGCCTCTTCTCCCTTTGAGGAGATGGTTCGGAATATATTCCACCACGCTGTTCAGATGCGGTTTGGTGGAATGCACATGTGACCGAATTTCTATGAAATTAGACACATGCAGATTTCCTGACGATGTTTTTCCTTCACCGCAGAGCACGAGATAAATTATAAACACAAATTAAGCCCATGAATATTCAGTGGTGCTTACCTAGGTTAGAACCCGCGATCATCAGTTAAGATGCACGTATTCTAACCACTGGGCCATCTCGGCTCAATGTTTTCTGAATTAATTAAAAATAGAACGTCTTAATAATCGAATCCAAGTTCAAATCTATAAACGAAACAAATTTAAGTTCACTTAAAACAAAGTATTATGATGTCAGGTTTATTCACGTTCAAATATTATTTATTGCTGTTGTTGGAAATTTCTTTCGATATAAATATTCGTACTTATACAATGTATCCATTTCTATTATGACGTATGCTGTTTGAGTGAGAGTGAATATCATGTTGCTTTATTATTACTCTATAAATATAAGCGCCAAAATAATCTGAACTAATGAAAACAAATGAACCTTAGTCATAACTAAAAGCTAAATGAAAGCAGAAATACGTGTATTCAAGTTTTTTTATTCTACTATTGGATATTGGTTTAAAATTATTTAAATTACGAGTATATTACGATTAAATGGAAAAAATAATTTAAAAAAAATACAAACATTTGCGATCCAACTATATAAGAATAATATAAAACTAATATTCGTTAATAATAATATTAATATTCGTTAATAAAATTTTTAAATTTCTTTTTATGTCTTTTTTTGTATGTATTTAATAATAATCAATTTGTCGATTGTGCACATTGATTAATTTTTTACGGGTAAATGCTGGTAACATTCTTGCCAGCATTCCAAGCGGTCGAGATTTATACAGTAATTATTTTTAATTCATATTTGTATATATTTGAACATTTAATGTTATTAATTCTTATGGTAATAACATAATTTTAGTATAAACAAAGGAAATTTTTTACAAGTCATATGGCATTCTGCATTAAGGTATAACAGCCGATATCAATAACACACGAGTATGTGTATATGTTGCAGAAGAAAGCAATTTGCGCGTTATATATCTGGCTTTGTGGGAATGCGTCTGGGTAGAACTACCATCCATTCATCGTATACTACCGCGAAACAGCAATACATATTGTGTTCCAGTTTAAAGAATGACTGAGCCAGTGTAACTACGGGAATGCACATAAAATTTTAGTTCCTAAGATTGGTTAAGCATTGGCAATGTAAGGAATGTTCAATATTTCTTAAAGCGACAATTTTTATGGATGGTGGTGACATTGGACTATATTATAAAAAAAATGTTTTGAGTTTTGACTATTTTTCCCTAATAGTTGACCTAGCTTTGTTGACTGGATATAACATGACTCATTGTAATCTAGGAAGTTGGACATATTATTTAAATTTAATTTAATAAAAACTTTATCAATAGTTACTTTAACTTTTTATATAAGGAATTTAAAGGTTAAATTGTTAGTTGCGAACAATGCTATGAAAATTGTATGACGAGAATGCAATAAGAATCAGTAGTCAAGCTTTTAGAAGACTACTGAAACTGCATTTGCAAGACAGCTCGTCTTGAATCAAATATTTGATTACAATTTTGTGGCGCAAGCCACTTTATTTGCTTTTTATCTGTTACTAATCCAGATTCTTGAATCTGCTTTATACGAGTAGGTAGAGGTATTCTTGCTTTTAATGTACACACATAGTAATATATTTACTTTCTTTTACGATATCTAGTATGATAATATAGGTACCAATATGTTTTTTAGAATGTAAAGGAAGAAATTCGTTTAAAAAAAAAATTATAAAAAAAAATGTTGAAGACTATAAATTGACTCTATTTAGTATAATATTATAAACATTATAAAATGCTTCAAAGTTTGATAATTTAGATGTTTAGGTTAAGATATCAGTATATTAAATGTAAACGTAAGGTATTAAATCATAATGTTAATTTATTATGCTCAGCTTCCGATGATCGCGTGTCTTCATCGGGAACTATTTAGAATACGAAATATGTTTTTTCCGCTGAACCAGAGATCAACACAGGAAAGAGTACATTATTAAGATACGATATTATGTAAATCATGAATTATCGTTCTATAATGCGATGCGTTTCCGTCGATTACAAGTTATTTTGACACTTATAAATGTGTTGCGTAAGTGCAGTCACTGATTGGTCCTATTTTATTTTATAAGTGATGTTCGTATCCTTAAAAACATGAGATACGTTTTGTAGTTTTGACATTCATATCCGTTTGCCTAATGTTTTGAATGGTTTTTGTTTCAAAACGAAATTTGCATTATTACGCGAGTCAAAAATATTACCGCATACTGCCAGGGTTACTTTGTAACAAATTTTTATCAGTACGTTAATTGTGTACAAATTTATTTTTGTATAATTTTTATACTATAAATAATTCGAATCTTTTTATATATATTTTACAACTATGCTTTAAATTATTATTTCTAGTTACATAATGAATGGAGAAATCCATTGAAAAGGGGGATTAGATGTATTTGATTGATAAATATTTAAAAAAGAAGGTAGTTGGAAAAGCAATAAATTTTGTTACCTATGTATTAAGTAACTAAGTTAGAATGTGGGTCATTTATGTTAGGGCGTGAATTCGATAGGACGTGACGCCTTGCTGGCGGCGAGTGTTAAAATCGTGTTATTTTTGGTCGTAAAAAAAAGGTTGTATATGCATAACGGTTAAGTTTTTTTATCTGTTGTGTAACTTGAGTAAGCCCTATACGTAGCAGGCGTGTCCTGTGCTATATTTTCTTACATAAGTATAATTTTAGTTTTTAATTATTTAAATTTTTAAAATTTATCGTAAGATCGTAATGAAGATTTACAAAAGTAGTAATACATAGTATGGAAGTAATTTAATTAAACTTACAGCATCTACTTGCATAATGTCTTTGATAAGTATCTATACTTATTTTATATCTGAAGAAAGAGAAGAGATGAAAAGCTAAGAGGGTCTAGAAGAAAAACCGAGCAAATCCAAACTCGAAAGGGTATGCAAACACCGCTAGGTTTTAATGTAATTAATATTAAATATTATGATATCGTGCTCGGTAGTGAAGGATAAAATCATGAGGAAAACTAAATGTGTCGAAAGCTGTTTTGTTACACGTGTATCTTAAAATCAACAGATTATGATCTGCGTTGTGAAAGATATTCTAAAACCTTCTTCAAGAGAGAAGAATTTTGTTTCGTTCGTCATCATTTGCTTGTCCTTATTTCAGATATTTGGATTCCGCGAAGTTGCATGATACATACTCTTAGAATTTTTAGTTCAAATAAATCAATGCAAAATATATTTCATTAAGTTGGATCTTACAGGCAATTCATAATTGTCATTTTATTAAATTTAAGGTCGGAATATAGATTCTACTGAAAAGTACCGGTAAAAATTAAATAAAAAGATTATTAACTTGATTAATTGACTATTTTTAATAAATAAATATAAGTTTCTTACTTTTCTTTACATTTGTTTCATATACTTCTTTATACTTAAATATGGAAATCTATACTTATAATAAATCTGTAGGGAGGTCAATTCTGTACATTAAATAATTTTCCAAAATAACTATCGGAGGTTGAAAAGGGGTCGATACTGAGGGCAAAAATGCAATCAGTAAAATTTTTGTCTGTCTGTCTGTCTGTCCATATAACCGTTATAGAAACAAAAACTACTCGACGGATTTTAACGAAACTTGGTATAATTATTTTTCATACTCCTGAGCAGGTTATAGTATACTTTTCATCACGCTACAGTCAATAGGAGCAGAGCAGTGAAGGGAAATGGAGAAGTTACTCCACATTTTAAGCTTCTGTCGCGTGTACAACCATAATGGTTAAAGCTACATTGAAAATGTGTATTACGGAAATGTTCTCCATAAAATTAAGTAAAAAATATCCTATGGCAGCCTTTGTCTATCTTTTATGGTTGGCTCACAACACGTGTCACTGCCAATAGGTTAGTAGTTCGAAGCTTTCTGATTATATTTGTCTATTCTTGCGTTTATAACACTCTCAATCATCCCAAATTAAAACAGTATTAACTATTCCATAAAAAAGAAGCATAGAAATCGGTACAGAAAAACCAAAGTTATACATTAAATACGCTAATAATAAAGCTATCGCACGTGAATACTAAATCTATATCTACAATATAAATCTCTAGAGTTTGTCTGTACACTTATTTTTGTCGTAATTCGTCATAAGTATTCTTTTTTGATTGACTGACATAATTTTTACCATTTTTGACATTTTTGTATGTCTGTATGTTCTGCTATAACTCGAGAACAGATGCACCGGTCTTTATAAAAATTGGTATACAGGAAAAACATGTGCTTGCGCAAATGATAGGATATCTATATACAAAAGTGGATGTGTTTGTATGTGTGTCATCGATAAACTCAAAAACTATTTGATCGAACATTAAGATTAAATGAATAAAGAGATTATGCTATCCCCATTGATGTAACTCGCCACCAGGTAGCGCTGAGATATAAATATATCTGGACCGTTCAACCGATATTATTTCGCGTATATTTTTCACGGAGAAAGTGATTATTTCATCCGTATCATTAAAAATAACCAACAGATGGCCTTTACAAGTATCACGTTGCATTTCTATGCCGATCAACCGATAAGTATAAAATATGAAACAAAAAATGCAAATCATTAATCATCATTGAATCAAATAATTTATATAAAAAGAAAATACCATGCCATTGAAGAAACAAAATATCGGAATATCAACAATATATGCGCAGCATCATCCAAAAGAGCTACGGAAACAACACACCAACAAGAAATACGTTTAGAAACAAATAGAATCCGAATTTCTACTTTGAGAGTTGCCAAAACAGTTAGTCAACGTAATGATCAAGTTCAGATCTTCGAAAAAGCATCTTCATTAAGAGATACTGAGAAACCTGACGAGCGAGCCCAACGACTGGATGATCAACGATTAAAATAGACTAAGTCAAAAACTAGAACCAATCTCAATAAATCCCGATGTGATCATTGGTTCAATAAATATAGTATGCCCATATTGTCTCGCTATGATGTTTAAAATAAACTGCTTAGTGCTACTCCACTGGCAAAATGTATTTACCACAACTGGTTGAACCACCAGAACTTCTTCTACAAATTACAATTCTTGCTTTGAAATGACATCATTTGGAGCAACAAATATTGTGCAATACAATAATTTCGCTTCTAAATTTAAAGTGTAACATATGATTGGTTCACTTCTTCCAGTATTTAAATAAAATCTCCAGTTTCTGGACATTTATTCCATGGACAACGTAGAAAAAGATTGATCTTCGATGCATGATCAGTACCACAACTAATCGAGAAATCATCGATAAATTTAGGATTATGCTTTATGAAAATAAATGTTTAGTTAAAGATTTTAAAACTGCTTTAGAAGATGATTGTGACAAATGATTCAAAGTCATTATCAATGCAGATAGAACGCCATTGAATGCAGAACATGAAATTCGTTTTAATGCTGCCGTAGCTCCTGAAGTCACAGCTGTAGTTTTTCGTACAGAAATTACAAAACGAGGTATTGTTATCACTAAGCGACACAAAAACAATCAAGGTGTCGCTGAAACACATCAATCGTATGACAATTATTACAATTATCCAATTATGTTTAAGCAAGCAGAAGATGGATATCATCTCGGACCGTATGAAAATATTCTCACGACAGGCTCTGTGACATCGAAGAGTTAGTTGCTAGATTTTTTTGCCTATCGCAGAATGATTAAAGATAATAAATAATCAATCTAACCATATTCTAAAGTGTCGTCACCGTTTTAACAATTAATTGTTGACATGTACGCTATGGTCGAGAGCGAACGATTAAACTACATTCGATACAACCAATCAAAACTCTGAGCCAAAGAGTACATTTATTTACGAGATACAATATCGAATGATATAGTATCTCCTGATATTGGACAAAGATCTTCGTACAGTAGAAGTCCAAGACATATGCACGAATACGCTCAGGATGCTTTGACGTACGTTCGCAAGTATTGAGTAGGTTGTAAATGTAATAACATCGATATTCGATAGAACCGGATGAAAGGACGTGTTGGTTTGAAGCAAACTTTTACAGACTATAGAAATTTAATTAAAAATTTCATCGTACCTATAGAACATCGTATGAGTTGATTGATGGGTGTTATGACCAATCTGCAGCCTTCGAATATTTTTTTTTTTAAGAATTTGATTAGATCTCGCATGTTTTTATCTCTTTATTTGTTACTTATTTATTTGTACACTGTTGATGATCAGTAATTAAGTGCAAAATTAAAAATTAAAAATTTATTTTTCTGCGACTAATGCCCAGCGAAGCGGGCGGGTATAGCTAGTCAATAATAATAGAAAAACAGAAAACAACCGCACTTGACACACAATCATTGATCTCCGCAAATAATAAACCACAAAGTCTTTACTATCAAGATTCTAGTTAAATAAATATAAAACTTTTTCTTCAAACCTCCTTCACAGATACAATCCGGCAATGTTTCTTTAAACATTATAATGACTCGCTAATTAGCTTGTTGACATTGTTGCGAGCGCGTTGAGTTGAAGTTAAAGGAAACAAATATCTAAGTTATTATTATTATATATTTATAAGATAAAATTTTATGAATTTTGGTATAAACTCTTAGGTTAAGTCATGAGTAATGTTATTGTATAATATTTTGGTTTCGAAGCTTGGATTGCTGATTTAGTAACCACCAACGAGGAAGTATGAAGAAAAGGTTCTATATAATTAATAATTATATAAACCCATGAAGTTGAGATGGACATTTTTTGACACTAGCTTAATATGTAACTTAAAGATGATTCCTAAAAGTACCGTAACATCGCCAGTGAATCAAAACAACTTAAACCGTATAACCGTACCGTAACAATGAAATATTTTTAGGACGTGACATTAGGTCAGGAAAGTAAAACGCCCTCTTCTAATATTATAATAAAATGTAGGATGACACCTGAATTTATGCCGAGGATTTAACTCCAACGAAATTTCTCTTATACAATACAGAACTAATAGTAATAAGCGTCGGTTCGCATTCATCTCATCTTTATCTTGTAATAATAGCGCAATGTTAATACCGTGACGGACGGTGACTAATTTGAACATTATGCGGGTTTAAGATTCTATTAACGGTACTCCGGAGAGGCATCGGCACGGCGATCCCATAATTTATAATTATTTATCGTTGTAACCTATTTGCATTCGTGTAACGTTCGTTTTGTAGCACCCAAGACTGTTTCAGATGGGAGTGATTTAAGCGGCTGAGGGATAAGGATACAATTTATTAAATTATTTATAATTTGTCCCAGTTATAAAGACCAGATAGGCCTAACTACTCGATGTAATTTGAATTAATTGTGTTGAGTAATAATAAAACAGAAAAGAGTATTGAATTGGACAATCCTATTCGCAAGTCGAAGGGCTTAATAAGCCTAAGCTTCACTCAGTATCTCATGTAATCATGTTCTAAATTTATATATATGAACCCTTGCATAAGAAAATAAAGTAATAGTCTGTCTCATTGGGATAAGGTATCGTGACCTCTCAGTCCTCTCCTCAAGTTTATGTTTTTGCTTTTATACTAGAAGTTCTTTTCTTGGCAGAAGACCAGATTGCAACCAGCACTATAATATTTGATTAGGTACACCTCGTAGTTTCTTTCGTACGATTCGTGACACAGGTCTTTGATTCATCATTAGTATAATTTGGAGATTTAAGAATCACAAGGTCGATTACACCACATTGACATTGGTCTCAAAATTTCGATTACTCATATTCAAAGATATAATATAGACTCACGTGAATAGTAATACGGAAACTATTGACGTCGTGGGTTCATTAGCGAAAGTGGAAACTACATGACGTAGACCAAACTAGGCATTGACGGATGACGTAGTATTTTTAATCGAGGTTGCCTTTAAGATCATAATGCCATGTTGAAAAGGTTTATTACCAATACCATATCTATGAAATCATAATTATTAATTCGTTATTAAATATATAAGATAAAGGATTAGCTCGAATATTGTAAGCTTAATAAAAACTTCCTGTTATCTTACGGAGTTCAAATGTTACATGTTGATTTAGTTTCGATGATAATGCATTTTTAGACCTACATGACATGACATGACCAGGCCTCAGACGAAGGAACTTCTGAACGACCAACATCAAAGAATCGATTTATTTTAATCTCGTTTCAAAATTTTTATATTTAATTTTAAAAGAGCAATGTTTATTTTTGAAGAATTAATAATATTACTAATATCTCTATCAAATAGCTCAAATACCAGAGTGCATACGACAAAGTGCAAGGGGTTAATATAGAAACTGTAATTACGTCTATTCAAGAAAAGGCCCTATTTAGGCTTACCCTCATTATTATATTATATTATTACATATATGCCAACGTAAATAAAAACGTCGATCAAAAGCTTTAATCACGTTGTAGCACTGTTGCACTGCTTTTTTTTATAGAGGTTTGAGTTAAATCACGTGTTTTTAAATAAGTATGTTCTGGTGTGTACTTTCTTACTTACTTACGTACTTCATCATACAGTTGTTAATGGTTAAGAATTGCTTTGAAATCCTTTGATTGTCTTACTCTTCGAAGATCTTCCTACCAAACTTTGACTAAATCCAGATAGGTTATATTCACTGACAAATTTGATAGGTTTCCCTTCGACGTATATCGATACGACATGCTTGCTGAACATGACCTTGGTCTTGTCAAGTTCGTACCGAAACCGACACGCTGAGGCGACTCGCTTAGTCTAATAGATTTTTTGGCAAATCGAAGGTGTGTGATGTACTCACCGTTTACATTGACTTCATATCTAATCGAAACCTAAAAAATAATCTTAAAAAAGTTCCGCTGTCTAGTTCACTCCCATCGGTTAAGTTAAATCGCATTTGTGTTATTTTGTATTTTTCTATAATAATATTTTTACAAACGAATTAATTTGTAATACCTATAGGTCAGACCTAATAATAAGATTTTTATTTTTGGGCATTGATATAGAAGATCTATGACACATTTTTAGTGTATTTAAGTAGAATTGTAATTAAGGATACCGATAGGGATTGATGTTAAATACCGATTCCAGTCTGATGGGTTATCCGTATATTCAAGCTTCGGAACTACTATTTTAATCAAAGTGCTTACATTTATGTCATTTACCATTTCTCGTAGTCGTCGGGTCGTTTATAGTAAAGTGGCCTAATAAAGCTGTGTGATGAGGCAAGAGGCGAGAGGCGACGAGTCAAATCGCATTCCGGATCGTCCGCGCACCGTTACGATACCCGGACACGCTGTTTGCGTAAGAACGCATTCGCTCGCTTATGTAACATCGCCTGCATTGTGCGACTACACGAGGGGATTTTGTAAATATCTAATAATATTTTGTTACGAACGTCTGTGTGTCCGTCAGTCCGTTTTTTTTATGAAGTTTATGAAGACTTTGTAGTGACGTAATATTGGTTTATTGTTTAGATAGAAGAAAATGAGCATATAAACCATAGGACGATAAGTAGACGCCGCTGCTTATTATTCTTATGGATATAGTAATTGTTCTCAGATATTCAGATGTGTTCTCGTTTGAAGTGAGCTTGTGTAACTACAAACACAAGACACCATACTAGGATTAAGGATAAGCTTATAACGCCAAGTTTCCGACTCCGCAAAGTCAATAAGTCTTGGGGCAGGGCATCTGCTTCTATAATAAAATTCCGCAGATATTTTTAACTTTGCCGTTAAGTTATTCAATTCGTTCAAAATCAAATTCAAAAAAATTCAAATCGTTTGTAAAAAATACATTGGTAGAAAAAGCATATTATTCAATACAAGATTTTATAGATGATAAAAAAGCGTGGAGCTAATACCTGTTGAATTCCACGCAGGATATATTAATTTAAATAATTGTATTTTTAAATGTTAAAAAAGAGTAACTACCGAGTTTCTTGCCGGTTCTTCTCGGTAGAATCTACTTTCCGAACCGGTGGTAGCTTTACTTAATTATAAAATGACGATTCAAAAGTGCTTGTAAAAGCCTACTTGAATAAAGTTTATTTTGATTTGACATTTACTTCCCTACAGTGGTCGTATAGTGTATAGATTTGTAATAAATGTGGAATCTAACTGAATAAGTGTATTACGGAGTGGTTCTGTTCTTATTTAATAAACCTTAACAGAACGGACGTGATCTAGATGATTGAATAGGTGGAATTTTAAGAGGAGATCGCAAGCACAATTATTTGAAAATTCAAATAAGTTTTAAGGTTAAAGTTAAGTTAATTTGTGTTATGGATGTAATTGTGCTTTGTGGTGGCAACCAAAATTATTGATACGGAAGGAAGAACTGTTACTGTTTAAAAATAATCTATTTTCAAAATAATATCTAAAACGAAATGTATTTTATATGAATACCTCCCTTGTAGAAGAATAAAAATAATCTCGCATACATAAGGACTTAAGGTGTACAATCCAATAATATTTGATAGCTTTGATGTAGTTATTTATTTATAGCTGCTATTAATTAATGAGAAGGTAAATAAAACCGATGCCTTTAATAGTATTATTTTTAATACATTTTAAATATTTAGCTTAAATGTTATGGTGTATTTTATATCACTCAGTTTATGAGAATTATATGAATAATTCTTAAAGTAAATAATTTTTTTGTTGTTTGTAAACGGTAGAAAATCTCATCTTCATTTTCAAATATATATTTATGCAAGCTGCAGGTGTAATGAATAGAAAATATAAATAATACATCGTTGCAAGTACAGTCTGTGTACATTTACTTGTTTAAATTATGTAAATATTGCAAGTGATATTTTATTCGAATGTGAATTTTATTATGCAAGTTGAAACTCACCTAGTGTGGATGATGTTGTGATGAGTACGCCGTAGTGCAGAGTAAGGCTGCGCAGGCGCCGGCGGCCTTGACAATGTCGTCGCATTCGGCTTTCATTTCACAACCTCTGATTTTTTTAAAAGGAATTTGAACTTAGAGCTTTTTTGATTTGATAATTTTCAAACTTAACATGATGATTTAAAAACATAATAAAATGTTTTTGGTGTAAAGCTCTGATAAGCTCGTTTCACTTTTGAGTGCTTAATTCGTATTTGTAACTTTTAATGTAAAATAAACATTAAAATCGATGCTACTTTATCCAAAAAAGGTTAAATTTATTTTCAACAATAATACGATTTAAACTAAAAATAGATTACCATTTTTTTCATCTTTCATCGTCGAATACCATTGTACAAATATGTAAAATAGAGAAGACTTCTTTTATCTCAGTTTTTTCCCTCTGCCAAGAGATTGCCTGTCTTATCGATAAGTTCGCCTCTTGTGTATCTTTCTTGAATGGGACTAATGTATATTGGTGTACAATTACAATTAATTTGAAGAAGAAAAGCGCTACTAAGCTGTTTCAATATATGTTTTGATCTTATAGATTGAATTTAAATAATAATGAAATTAAAACAATAAAACACTATCTATAAATATTATTATGTATATTAATTAAGTTAGTTTAGTTTAGTTTCTAGACACTCTGTGACTTTGAGAAACCGCAGAGATAGATACATTTTTTGTTATTTATTTTAATGTTATAATTGGAAAATATGTACTATAATAAAAAGCAAAAGAAGATCAAAACAACCTTTTTGATTTAACTATTACTATCTTTAAGAAATAAAAACGAATACAAAATATTTAGTCACCTTATTCAATATTTATAATTCTTTTACCAATTCATTTTATTTAATACATAATTCAAAGTATTGTTCGAAATTGTTATTTATGAATGCTACTGTAAAGTTACAATAGACGAACAAGATTGTCGTGAATCGATAGCGGTTTCTAGTGTTAAGAAATTGACGATCGTTCGTCGATAGGCCCGGAATCTTAAGTTCAGAGAACAGAAACAAACGACCGGGTAATGGTTTATACATTAAATTAAATAAGAGCTTAATATTAAAAAGCCAGCGCGGGTTCCATAAATTTCGTTCGTGTGTGTATGGTTTAAATCGTAACGCCTGATTGTTTAATTGGAGTCCGGCCAAAAAGCCGTACCATTAATCTCTACTACCTCGATGATACGATGCGTACGGAAGTGTATGTTTGTGTGCTCGTTATATATATGGTCGGGAACACGGGCTGTGGGTAATCCCTTAATACAGATTTAATATTTCGAGTTTATTTATATTTATTAAGTATGTGAATGTGCTTTAAATGGAAGATGAGGATTCGGCCTAAATCAAAATCTACATCATATATTTGAAACGATAAAATTTTATTTTGTTTATATTGTTACGGATGTGTTTTACAAAGATGGTACGTACATATTTTGTAAATATAAGTATTTAAATATTTATATATAGGGTAAAGATGGTTTAATCAATATAATAGTATCGCCTTTTGTATTTAAGTAACTTTTGTAAATCCTTATGTTTTAGTATTTGGGCAATAAAGCATAAATAATATTTACATGAAAAATACCAGTTTAAATACTGGATTAACTGAGTTTTCATCAGCTTAATACGTCTTTATATACTTAATATTAAGAAACTTTTCAATGGTATAATATGTTGACAAAAGTATATAATTATGGTCGAATAATTTTCAAATGTTAAGAGGAAAACAAATAATTTCCTAGCATTTGGATTTAAAATATTTATCTTATCGGTTTTACTTTAATTTATCTTTTTGTTCAATGTCTAACTTTAATATGCATGGACATCTTAATTTAGTTCCATGTAATTTATTTTATATTTGTTATTTTGGATTTTACAAAATGAAATCATTTAATTCGTATATCGAAAATTTTAGAAAATAACGTTTTTTCGAGCGCATTTTACGAAACAAAAAATTATGTATATCGTTCGACGTTTAAAATAAGTCTTTGAATGTAGATAATAATGAGTAACGGTATATGAAGGTACACTCTGTACACGTAACGGCTGTTTGGTTATTTATGTAAATTTATTTCATTAAGTTGACTCATGTTATGTAAAAATTATAAGCATTTTCCTTTGTTTAGTTGTAACAGTAGGTATTTTTGAATATTAATAATTAATAAATAAGCTAACCTGCTTCCCCTTACGTGTGGTAACGCTCTCGGTTCCAGTCGGGTACCCTTCTCCTACTACATGTCAACAGAGACTGCTTATAATGTGTTTTATACTGTGGTTAACTGAACGCGGTTTCTAATCTAGCTGTGCAGCACTCTTTATTTTAAACATTCCATCAACTTCACACCACACAACTTGTAGTAATTCGATAATTTTGTAATGATTCGAAAATTTTTAAACGATTTTCGATATATCTCACGATTTTCACGTTTTTATGTGTACAATTAATATTCTAATCATTATCGAACCAAACGAAAACCAAATTGCTTATACGTTATATCGCTACGTATTTTCAATCGACTTAAAAAGTAGGAGGTTATGAGTTTGACGTGGTATATACATAAAACATATTTTATGTACTGATAACTATAACGATGAGGAATCCAAAATGGCCCAGTGGTTAGAATTCGTGCATCCTAATGATTATGAGTTCGAACCTGGCAAGCGCAACTAATTTTTCATGTGTATTTATTGTCTACCAGTGGTGTATTTATTCATCTCGTGTATTTATTGTCTACCAGTGGTGAAGGATAACATCGCAATTAAATTCTGTCACATAGGCAGCGTGTTGGCACCGAGCCTTCTTCTGAAAAGGAAGAGGTTACCTTTAACCAGAAGTACATCTACCTACTTTTAGATTTTTCTAACCAATATTTAGTTTAGATCAATATTAATTGAAAAAATCATAAGCCAAAGTCACATTTGCAAGGTATGGATATATACTTATATATACTTCCTAGTGTCGCGGATTTCGTCTTCGACTAGTATTTCTAGATCTCGGAAACAAATAAACGTCACAATACTTAAATAAAGCCCTCTCCGTTTGGGGAGAATAGGTGCCATAGACAAATACTCTGTGTAAAGATTGGTAAGAAATTTTTAATCATCCCTTACATTGCCGATGCGCTACTAACCTTGGAAATATGTTATGTCTTTTTTGTCAATAGTTACTGGTCCAAAGCAAAACACAACAATTCCAATAGTAAGTATTGATGTTCAGCGGTATTGAAGTTCAAACCGTCCTTTACAGTCGGGCCGGCACAAAGCTCTTCTTCAAGTAATGCTTTATTTCAACACCTTGATCCAATGCGAGTTTGTAGATATACATGGTAGATTTTCATATCCTTCAGAGTAAGATATTTTTCACAAGATGATCGACCCTGTTTTGAACAATGGACATACTTAGGAATAGGGTTTATCAGTTAATATTTGGCATAAAGTAACTGGCGTTATGAAAAAACATAATGATATCTTATATGCGCTGTCTACAATGAAATAGTTTTGACAAAAAAGGATTTTGTAGGTTTGTTTCTTAACTATTATGAAACAAAAACGCATTACTTTATAAGTATTTCCACTCAGAAATACCCCCTTGTAAACTAAATACCCTTCACGACCTTGTACTGGTAAAATAAGGATCGCGCTGAGCTATTATTATTAAACCAATGAGGTAAATAAACATTCGCCAATTAATGTATTCGCCCGGACTGTGCTAATCGCGTTCATTTGAATATCTCGTTATATTTTTCAAACTGCTATTGAGAATTGCAGTCTTTTTCATTTACATCTAGAATTGTTGTGGTAAGTTTTCTATTTTCTCAAACATTAATAAAAGTTAAAGTGACTTAATTATCGGACTGATATGATATCGCTGACTTTTCGATAGATCTATGGGAGCCCTGTAAATCTCTTAAATGCTGTTGCGTTTATGTTTAATTTATGTCATATTTTTTCTCTGTTTTCATCGGTGTTTTCAACTAAAATTGAAACATTCTGTATAGAAGATGATTAAAAAACCTAATATGATACTAAACTTCCACATTCAATAGGTCACATCTTTGTGTGATGCCGAAAAAACAGACAGTAAATTTGCTTTTATTATATATTTTTAATATTAGTATGTTATCAAAACTATTAAACCTACATTATTATAAGAGACAGTTTTTTAATTAACTTTACAAATATGTACGCGATTTCGTATCCAAGATTAATGCGAACAAAAGAAAAATTATAAAACAAATTAATAACAGCGGTTTTAGAAAATGATCTGAATAAAATGTAGGTGTTACATAATTATATGTATAGTACGACACAACTTAGATGTAGCATCGTAAAAATTCGTAAAACCGATCACATCCGAATTAAGTACGCTGTCCCAAATTATCCATATTAATTTTTTATGTGAATATGACCTTCAAACAAACGTAATAACTTGTAATATCATATGACCTAATATATTCGTCAATTTGACACGTCGATTTACATGCACTTGCTTTCTCGGGTTGAACTGACGCGAGAAGCTATAGCGACGAATAGTGTCGAATGGCGCGATAGAGAGCTATTTCTATTATTTGAATAAATCGGCAATAATCGGTTTTATTATACCATACTTCTTATACTTGACTCTGGTAAAAATGGGCAAAGATACGTACGGTGCTTAAAATGAAAGCTTTATGCTATTTCCTTTATGCACTTAATGAGTATTTTTATTCGTAAATACGTCAGAGAATCAGAGTTTCTTTCATTGAGATACAGAAATTTCGAATGAAGTATCCGAATATATACGTTTATTTACAAAATTATTTATTCAATAAATTTGTATCTTTGTGATGTGTATATTTGTATATACAGATTTTTATTTACTATATTACGTACTATGATACTTGTGTATTTCAAAAACATACGTACGTGCTCATCAATATAAAAAAACTACCTCGATGCTCGTTATTTTATGATTTGTTTTTAACAACGGGCAAGCTGTATTGTTTATTGATGTTTAATTTCCAAGAATTGATAACTGTAGCGTATCGTATCGTTGGCAGACTAAGATGTACGATTAAAAAATAAATTTCATTCGTGTAACTAATAATAAATAATTAGATGCGCACTGTAATTCTCACTTTATTTATTAAACAAACCACTGAACATTTTCTATAATTTACACTCATGCGAAAATAAATGTAAGAGATTCAGTCTATATGTTGAATAGATAACTATCTATGGGTTATTTTAGATATACTGTTGTTCTGTCTGTGCATTAGTTCGTCTGGGATCTGGACAGCGTGTCGGTAGAATATTTACCCGTTGAATAACACAACTATCAAAATATTAGTTTTAGCGAACGAGCGTGAATCAATGCGGGTATGAGGTTAAACGAAGAAAATCTCTCGTCTTCTATGAGTAACCCAACTACTACAGCATATAATTGACTTCAAATAATATTTAACAATTAATGTTTTGTAATAAAACCAAGTTCAATGAACTTTTTGGAATTTACCTCTGTTTTTTTCGACAACAATGTGTAATAAGTCAGAATAAGCATTTGGTACAAATTATATGAAATTACTTCAGTGAAATTACAGACAAGTAAAACGACGTCTAGATTATTAAAAGAAAGCTGCATTCGTTTTACCAATCCGATTGGTTGAAGTGAACGATCGTATTGAGTGAATACTCACACATACAAATAGGTACGAGTGTACTGAAATGACACACACGAAAATATTGATACAGAATGCTCCTACTAACATAAATAATGTAAGTACATGAGTTTGATGGTTTGTTTGAATTGAGGTTCCTTGATAAATAAATATAAATAAGTTAAAACGCAATACAATAACGCATGAAGGTTCGTACACACATCAATAACAATTTAAATCGATCATCAATTTCAATTCGGTTTTGATGTTTCAATCGATATAAATTTCAGCGAAAACTTCCATTGCCGCCAACATGGCTAGTGCGTTATAGCGATGTTCACAATAATACGATGTATAGCAACATCCAATGATTCAATTATTCTATTTCATTGGTCAGATGTTATGTACGCACTTGATTTAATTTATGCCTCATTTCAACAATACATGACTTGTTTTGTTGGTTTAGTGGCTAGTTGTTAAGTACAATTAGTATTTCGGTCCGAGATTAATTGCTTAAATAAACACCTGTGATACCTGAAGAAGTTAAAGACTAGGCCTATACTATATCCGCGCCTGAATTCCTTTCAGTTTTGTTGGGTTTCCTTTCCGTTAAATAATGTAAGGCGGGAATAGTAAGAGTCGAGATGGCCCAGTGGTTAGAACGCGTGCATCTTAACCGATGATTGCGGGTTCAAACCCAGGCAAGCAATGCTGTTTCATGTGCTTAATTTGTCTTTATAATTCATCTCGTGCTCAGCGGTGAAGGAAAACATCGTGAGGAAACCTGCATGTGACCAATTTCATAGAAATTCTGCTACATGTGCATTCCACCAACCCGCATTGGAACAGTGTGGTGGAACAATATGTTCCAAACCTTCTCCTCAAAGGGAGAGGAGGCCTTTAACCCAGCAGTGGGAATTTACAGGCTGTTGTTGTTGTTGTTGGGAATAGTAAAAGCTTTTGAACACAGACGTATCATTTAAGATAAAATAGTTTCTTCACAGATGTCTATTAAGACTAGGCGCCTAGGCTGAAATTCAGTCGGTATTATTTCATCTTTTGTTTCAACGCTTATTACCTCAGTCGCGACGAGTGTAGCTATAAATTTAATTGTAATAAAACTATGTCATAAGAGATGACCGATAACGAGGGAACAAGTAATACGTACATTTGTATTTATTTTGTATATGATATTTTGCTATATATAAATATATAATACAGTATTAATAATTTTATTTTATGTTATTACTTTGGCAGCTTGCCGGATAACACATCGCGAAGTGATTCGTTTCAATTGTTTCTGATACAACATACATAACATTGTCTTATCAATTGAATAACAACAGCGTATTTATAAAAAAAATATTTAGCTTTTTTTTTCTTTTTATCATAAATTCCCATAAATCAGCTGTCAAGTCGCAAACTTTAAAAAATATATTAAATTATTAGTAAGATTCAGATTAGGATTGTATACAGGTTGTAAGGTTTCATGTAGTTCCGGCAACTGTACTTTTCACAGTAGTATTTTGTTTTAAAAGGTGAATGATCTAGTTATAGGTTTGGTTAGATTTTTAGTAGAATTGTGAGATTTTATTTCCTCATTATGTTTTTTTTTATCATGTGTGAATAGAAGCATTAAAGATTTTGTCCACTGAATAATAATGAGCAAAACTCAATTATTATAAAAATTAAATATTTGCCGTCAGGTCTTTTTTTCCTCAGTATTCATGTGATTAATTTGTGTTTATAATCTATTTCGTGTTTAACGGTGAAGGAAAATCTACGTGTGTTACAAAAAATATTGTATTCATCGGTTTGGTAGAAGAGCCTGTGTCATTATTATAGAATTAGTTATTTTTCTCTATTATAGTAAAATATTAATTAAAACCTACTTGTTACTTATATTAACCTGGAATTATCAAAGATTTTTCACCTTTATTTACACAGACATCGTTTATCATCATGAAGTGGAGTGTCGAAATAACGTCATCAACTTTATACGTTAATAATATTTAAATTGAAAACTCAACGGTGAATTGAATATCAGATGGGGTACTTATAATACCCATAATTTTGTTATCAATGGATATTACTTTATAATAGTTCGAAATTCTAGTAAAACTGTAGATAATTGATGTATCTTTGTGTCGCATATTGAATTAGCGGCCCGTAAGTTTTTTTATAAATATTTTTAACTTTTATTTATTTTTTCCGACATGGTTAACAATTTTCGTTCTGCTTAAACTAATTTACACAAAAACCATCGTACCGTAACAAAATCGTTCAATAGTTTGGAGTTTATCACGAACATACAGTACAACCGATAGTCCCGCCGGGGCATTTTGTTGTATAATACGTATGTAGTGATGTATATATATATAGTTTTTTTATTTATATTTTATCAAGTAACAACGACTCATTTTGTAAGTAACAATAAATTTACTTTCTAGGTTACTATTTAAATTTTTCTATGTCACTTGAAATGGCACAGTAATGTAATGTTATGCCTATGTAATTATATAAGTGAGACTGACTGAGACCGATTTAATTACAGGGTGAGATTAGTACCAAAGAAAGGTGCAAATGTCTATTTATCAAATAAATACTTTAGGTATTGAATCACTAACATTTAAGAAACGAAGCAATGGCAATCGTATTAACAATATTATTATTATTATTTCGTAGTTTTTTAGTATCACAAGAAAGTTCAAATTGAATTCCAAACAATCAATACGATATAGAAATTCGGGATTTTAATATATATTTTTATAACGTCACGTAAATAATTTTTAGACTTTAGAAACTTATCAGAATGTCTTAAAGTTCAATTAACAGTATTAGGTGAACAGTTTTGTTTTGAGTAAATATATATAATAATTTAATAAAAATTTATAATCATAAAAATGACTATCATTCATTTTAAATATCACTAGCAGAGAATGTGTCCATCGTGATCTTACAAATAACATTTAAAGGCAATTAATGCCTCCTACAAGCAACTATTAAAAGTAGTATTTATAATTATATTGTAACTTTTTTTGTTAATTTCTTTTCTTGAAACCTACACACGACTTCACGACTAGTTAGGCTTGCTTTAATAGCGTGGTGAAAATATGAATAGTAAAAAATATAATACAATAAAAACAATGATTAAGTTATGGTTACATTGTCCCCCAAAGGTTCAAAAAACCATTAGCGAAGAATCGTTTACCTCTAGCGAGCCGTAAATACTTACGGAGTCAATCGAGAGTTGAATTCGTAATAAAATTTATGCGTTCCCCGTGCCAAACGCGATTATATTTTAGAATTTAGAGAAATCAACATTCATGGCATATTTATGCTGTGCAAATACTATATTTTCTTAATAAAATGTGATCGTTTACGAATGAACAATATCTTCCGCAAACGCATAACCCATAATTAATTTATGAATGGAATACAGCCAATATTTCCATTTTCAAATTTATAAAATTCGAATCATCAAATTTAAGCTAAAATTACAAACTTTTTAATTTTGTTTATGGTATGATTGATTTTATCATCACTAACATTTATATATAAAATATAACTGTATTCCAACAAGCTATTCGCCCACAAAGCGTTGTTACATATTTTTATACTCATAGATTTCGGTCTTTGCATGTAACATATACGTATGCGTGGCCTCTTATCATATCACTGAATAAATCGAATCTCTCTCTTTCTTGTCACAGATGTTTGATACTTTTGTTAATCAAAAATTAAAATCAAAATAAACTTTATTCAAGTGGGCTTTTACAAGCACTTTTGAATCGTCAATTAACAATTCGGAAAGTAGATTCTACCGAGAAGAACCGGTAAGAAACTCAGTAGTTACTCTTTTCAACATTTAAAAAATACGAAGTCATGTTAGTTAATACAATTATTTAAATTAATATAAAAAATTTAATATTTAAGTTAGAATACCACATATACACATGAAGGTTGTTACCGATTTTTATATTACCATCAAATGTGAGATGTTTTACAAAAACGCAAATCATGCAGCCAATTCAAATCTCGGCATTCCCAATGTATCTAGATATAGAATCGAGATATCATAACCGTTTACACAAATACCGAATAAAACATAAAAATAAACACTAATAATCCTATATGACGTTGTTATACTTGTAATACATATATAAGAAAACAATTGCTATTGTGAAATATATTACTACGCAATATTTGTGATTGAATTAAAGATAGATAAAAATCTCATAATTAAGTTAAACAAAGGCACGACGCTCAGTCTAAAGAGTAAAAAATCCCATCTTCATCATAAATTCTTTTGTTTCTTATAGCTTGAAACATAACACGGATTGTGTAGTACCTGTATATACTTGTGTAGACTTAATAAATACGGCCGTATGCCTGGTGGTCTCTTGTTCTGTATCGTTTTGTCATTTACCAAAATGCCAGTTCCCATGAAGTGTCATTCCGTCCTTTAAAGATTAGTTACAATGTATAATGTTGCTGCACTCTTGAATATCATATTAAGTATTTATTACTTCATTTGTTTAGATTAATGATGTGAAACTATTAAGTTAATAGTGTCTTTGATTATTCCCTTTTATTTGCATTTACAATAATCAGAATTGGTATGACAGAGTTGTAATTGGCCCGATGGTGTAGTGGCTAACTTGGAACTAAGGCTTTGGGCTTTTGATTCTACTGATAATTTTCAATAATTAATTTCTCCAAAGATTTTTTATACGAAATTTTTATCTTTGCAATAATTCTGATGGATAAACATTAATTAAATCGTCCATTATGAGAGGTTACAGTTGGTGCAGCGTGTATATAATTTACGCGTAGTTGACTATCCCCTGTTGAGAATGGCTTTTAAGCAAATATCGCCAGGAAAGGAAGTCTTTGCTTTTATGGTTCTATGTATGGTGATGAATTTTAGTTTACTTTTAAATAAAAGTAATAATTTAAATAAACACATCTAAGTGAAATATTGTATTTCAATTACCTGTCATTTTATTATAGAATATGTGTGTAATAAAATAAAGCACTAAAATGTAAACAAACCGATTGTATTATTATTAACGTTTTATTGCAACCAGTCATGAAAATACAAAGTTACATAAATTGGACACACAATAGTCAAGAAAGCTTCCAAGCGAAGGAAAATTAATGGGA
Source organism: Vanessa cardui (assembly GCF_905220365.1). Lineage (NCBI taxonomy): Eukaryota > Metazoa > Arthropoda > Insecta > Lepidoptera > Nymphalidae > Vanessa > Vanessa cardui. The sequence continues at coordinate 5,413,736 of NC_061127.1, read as the reverse complement.
ACATAGTTTGCAATTTATTGCTCGCTCGAAGGCATTTTAAGAAAATTGTGGAATAGCTAATTTTATTGCAAATAAATAAGCTAACTTAAGTGCACGCAGCTACTCACTAGAGAATACACACAAAGTAGAAAATATTATAATTTTTTCCCTTTATAATAATATTTTAACAGTATCAGATTTCAGGAATAGTTAATAGGTATTCCTATCTACAGCTGCAATATAAAGTTACATCTCTAGGTAACCCGTGAACCTGTGTCATAATAACGATTAAAATTCAGTTTAAATATATGTATGTATATTATTACATAGTATAATACAAAGAACTTTCATGTGTGAATCCTTAAACCTGCATTCGCTTGGTGGAATTAACAATAGTTCCTTCTCTTCTAGAGACAAGACAGCAATGGAACATTTTAGCGACACAGGCTGCAGCTAACGTTTTTTAGTACAACTGACTTTAAAATAGATTCCATAACAATATGTCATGTTTTAATTCTCAAAGCCATGGTTTTAACGAAGTGTAAATGTAACCTAGTTTTAATGTGGGTTATTAAATGTCAATAGTTACAGATAACAATTATGATTTATTGCCAGTGACGTTATAAATTTGTTCCTCGCACGTGTTTCAATTATGTAATGTGTCGTGAGTTCCTCATTTATAAATCATTATTAATTAATGAGTAAATAAACATCATACAGGTCAGTAATAATAAAGCTGTGAAACCTGATGAAATGTTTGAAGCTAATTTTATAATGTATCTACCGCAGTTAGTGCTGGGAATATTTCAAATGAGTTTAATGTCTTTTATTAGTTCATAGTCATAAGTCAAAAGCCATAACTCATAACAAACGATTATTTTATAACAAATTTTCTGCGGTATTTGTCTTTCAATTTATTTTTCTTAATAATCCTTGACCTATAAGTCTAGATGTGCCTATTATTGATTTGAAGTAAAACAAACATTTTTTTATAAACTTATATAAAATCGCTTTCGACTAATTGAAAAATTGCCTATCAATTTCTTGGTTTAAACAACTCATATCATATTTTATGTAATACATCAAGTTACTGCTGTTTTTGTTGAAATGGTTTAAGCGTAGTAGGTACACAGACAGACGACATTTGAAAAGTATAATTTGCATCTCCGCAAATGTACGTATAAATTGAGATGCGAAGTGGAACTTTGTATCTATTGTGTTTAGTAGTGAATGAAGATAACATTCCGTTTAATAGTTTACATCGTCTCCTCACCTTGTACTGGAGGCGTGGCGAGCTGAGCTCGGCGGGGCATCTCATGCTCCCTATAAAAATAAATTAAAATACAAGAGGTAGCGGAAATAAACAAAACTTGTTACCCAACGAACTATACAAAATGTCCCCAGAAAATGACTATGACTACAGTTTGTAATTAATGTTTTAATAGAACGTTGGGTATATGGTTAATCTTACCCAATGCGAGCAATACCTATGTAAACGCTACAAGAGCCATTTCTAAACCAACTTTAACTTTAAAATTTTAACATTTGCGTATCGTTATATCATAATTATATATTCCGATTTTCAATTCAGTATAAATGGAATGAGTCTCTGATTTATGTTAAAATATTTTCAGATTCATTTCTTAATAGTTTGAGTTACTTGACAGTTTGGTTGGTGTTTCAGATATGTTCTTCAGAATATTGAGGATGGAATGACTACTCACCATTTTGGGATGAGTATTTGCGAAAACAAATAATACATGCCTTCCTAATTGGCAAAGGTGAAGACGCGCTATATCATTCCTTTGGTCGACATCCTAATGATCAGTCACAGAGAGGCTGTAAACATGATTTTTTCGAAGAAAATAATAATTCGACACCTGGTCAAAATTGGCTTTTTGCTGCCTTGTGACGCACGCCCATGAAACAATTTAAACATAATACGATAGTTTCATTTTAATTGGATTTCTACTGCTTTCTGACATGCATCTGGAAAATTTTAGAAGAGCTAGCAAATTTAAGCGAGCACATTAATGTAATGAATATTGGTAGTTAAAATTACTTTAATTGCTCAAGAACAGTTTAAAACTTCCCTAATTGAAATAATACAGGAAATATATTTTTCCTTGGCGACCAATTACTGCACGCGCAAATATAAGCTTCAGTAATTTAAAATTCATATAACATTTAGATACAGCTTTTTTTTCATGGATTTCATAAAACTGAATAGTTTTTGGGTACAAATTTCAATAAATCATCATATTATAGAGGCATAGTATAGTGATTTATTTTTTGTAGGTAATAATTAAATGCGAAAGTACTTTCAAAGCTTCTTTATCGGTCTGACTGGCTGACTTTCAACGCACAACTTTTACTATGAAATTAAACCTTTTTTTTATAAAACAAACTTTATCTTTGATATATAATTTGGATGAAGTTCGTTAAACACTTTCAAATAATATATCTGTGGAAAGAATCTGATTTATAAGAAAGTACAATTTATTAGCTTAGGATTATAGAGATAATTTTGATTTGTAGTTGTAATAACAATTTTGATGTACACATATTGTTTATGACTTAAGTTTATGAATCCAGAATGGCTGTACAGAAAATTTTTGTAATAAATATTTTTTTTGATAAGTTGGATTAATATAGGATGAACCCAATATTCATTATCTATACATCTTACATAATGTTAATCAAATAATAAAAGATAGGTCTGTTAGAGAATTGATTTGGTCATATACGTTTTTGGGGATACATAAACATCTTGAACAGACAACGCATTTATTAAATAGGTTTAAGGATAATATATATTGGCTTATAAGGTTGTTGAGTAGCATATATAGTACACGTCTAAATTGGAACAGGAGGTATTCAAATTTCGGTTACGGAGGCCCAAGTCGAAAGAATTGCAGACGAGATATTAGAACAGGAAAAGAGAATGCGTTAACACAGATTTCACCCTCATACATATTATCCTATCAAGCGATACGACCCGAGTTTTATTTATTTAATGAATTAGGTAATTCCTTAACTTTTAACAGTAGCACTGAGAATAAAATATATAATATAAAAGTGAGAATACTTCTACTAAAAATGTATGATACGCGTATGCAGTTCAAGTGTAAAAAGTGAAATATATCTACTAATTTATCTGGTGTCGTGAAGTAGTGCTAAAAGTTCGTGCAGATTGTCAACTCTATTTGGAACTGGTATTTAACTTTATTCAGAAAATTTCAACCGAACGCATTGACAAGTTAAGCTGTATGAGCTTGCCATAGAATAAAAAGTTAAGTCAGAAAAAAGCTCTACCGCTTATGTTATGATACAAGTTACAGTTTATAAATTGGACCATTGCATTCCAAAGCAGTTCAACAATGCACACAAGGTGAGGCAACCTGCCGAAAGGGCATTTTACTCAGATATAAAACGTGAACATCCCTGTAGACAGTATTCCGACGCCAGAGTTCAAAGTGTGATCGACTATCGATACGAAAAATAATAAACAATATGAATAAACTGGTAAGATACTTAACATTGACGCTTTACAGTGTCAGCATATCTTGATTACATATAAGTACCTTTAATAAGAATATATTGTGAAACTTTGTTTTGTGCTTTAAAATAAGTCAGGAACAATATATTATATTACAATGGGGCTGCAAAGGACTCTTGTATAACTTATTTTTTACTTCATTCTTCAAGTCTTCTATTCTTGCCATATTTTGATCTGAACTCATTCATTAGATCCCAAATTATTGTACTATTTTGAAATTTCAATGTTCTTTCTTTGAATATTCCAGATTGTCTTAGTTTCTTTGGCTGTGATGGCGTCCGGCGCTCGCCTGGATCACTTGGTTCAGGGAGGTTACAGCGGTGGTAACGGAGGCGGCGCTCCTTTCCATTTTGAGAATGTCAACAACGGCGATGGGAATTATCGCTTCAGGTGATTTGAGAAATTACTATTTATGGTGTAGCTTGTGAATTAGATATTATCCTTATGAAGGTGTGGTTTATTCTGATGCAATCAGAATTGAAATGTCAGAATGGAAATGATATCGCTCATGCAAATTGTTAGTTAATGTAACTCTTTTGTTGTGTTTCTATTATTTTAATGGTATTTTTCCTTATTACATTGAAATGATTATGCCCAAATTTATTTACATTAACAGTATTTTTGATAACAATTGTAAGTTTCACAAAAATATTGAAGCACTGTAAAAATATCACCGGTGGCAAAAGGCATCTTCTTTTCTTTTAAGAAAATTATTTTACCTTTTTTTTTGTACTACATAAACATGCAAATGCAGTTTCGTATTTGCCTAATTACCACATCTGCAATAATAAATTATTATTTAAAGTTAAAGAACATTTAATGTTATCTATTTGAAAGGGTAGAGCTAGTCGTTATGATATTTGTTATAAACAACATGCTAACTGCCAACATGTTTTAGTATGTTTGTCAAATAACATACCTAGTAATTATGGTATTCATTATGCTAGGATATGGTTAATATTCAAAGAGTGTGTATATATTTTTATTTTACTCTTACTTTATTTTTAAAAGCTTCTCTAATGTCCTATTATGATATAATGGTATGCAATTATCACTTCACTTCATAGCCCACACTTATGTAACACTGTCTATATTTAAATGTTAATGTTTTCTAGTTACGACACACCAACTGGGATATCAGCCCACGAGAGTGGATCTCCTCGCGCCGCCGGTCCAGAAGGACCTGCAGTCACCGCCGAAGGCGGTTTCTCCTATCGCGCACCTGATGGCCAACAAATATCCCTCACCTACACTGCTGACGAAAACGGCTTTCACCCCACGGGCTCGCATCTTCCCACACCTCCGCCAATTCCGGAAGCTATTCTTCGTTCCCTTGAATACAACAGACAGCATCCTTCGTAAGTTTACCTCTTGACATACTTATTCTTACAAATCAAAGGGATTTTTCATTTTACGTAGGTCTATAAGCATTCATATTCGATTCAATCAATATCAATTTAAATTAGTAGATATTAACAAAAATATATTTTAGACTACGGGGAAATTGTTAATGTGGAATCGGTCTTTTACGGTTATAATCACAGAAGAAAACTACATATGACTCTTTACGCCGATTCCTTAGCAACGGATCAGAGCATCGTCGACACAATTGCTAGCAGTGAGAGGTCTAGTCCAAATTGATTAATCTGTCAAATGACAAAATGGCAGGAAAGTAATCTAATAACAAAAGCATTTTCTCGGGAAATTTCCATCGGACAAAAGCATTACGTTGAATAATATTGGACTCTATTAAAAATGTCGCAAAAAAGCTTTCTGAGTAAGCCATGATCTGATGAAACTGTAATATCCAAAAATACATACATTTTTTATAGTTCTGGCCATGCAGAGATTAGATTTTGGGAAGTTTCGACATTATCAAAGTCTCTGGTCTAGAAACGTCTTACAGTCAAGTCGGGTTAGACTAATAATCTGGGCAAAAGACAATGGACTGAAGACCAATATACTTCCCAAGATTTAAGCCCTAATTGAGAATTAAATAGTCTGAAATATTGCTTTTTATTTAGAAGTTGATAGATTGAGTTGGTAGTCATTATAAAATTTCTCCAGTGTAGCGCTTCTGCTTTTACGTCAATGGTAAATCAAAAACATAGGTTAGGTTATACTATTCACGGATGCGTAGTGTACCTTCTCTCGGAATATCTTCGCCTTGACTTAACAAATAAGATTTGCATAGCGAAAACGTTTCCGCTTACATATAATAGGGGTATTATGAAGCTATTTTAGTTTATGGATGCAATCTTAACATCTACATTCATTTCAGTTTACAATGAAAATTGCCTATACAATTTTTATGTATCCCAATATTTCGATCTACTATTGTTAGGAGCCTTCGTGTAAAGAATGTTTTAAATAGAATGCTATATTTTTATCAAGAATGTAGATCAAACAGTTGGACTAAAATACAGTTAGTTATATTGTTATCAGTGGTTTTTCAATGAACTTAATGAGATTAGGTTACAAAGTGATCTGTTAACATTATAATAGTATAAAATATATGTACACATACGCCGACAAGAATCGTTAGTCAATATATTTATAAGACTTTCACTAGATAATATAGTTTATTTTCGTTTAAAGATCAAATAAAAGTAAGAAATTTCAAAGATAAGCTAAGGGCTGACATTGCCAATCTCCGATTAATTATGACTTTGAGGGGCAACCAAAACCTGACCTGATTTAAAGCTAATCTGCCGCACATTTGTATTGCTATCAAAAAACTATAGAGGATGGTGGAATATGCCATGAAAACTTTTTAAGAGGTAAAGAGCCAGTAGACAAGGGACATAACACCTTAGTTTATAAGGTTTTTGGCGCAATGTATAATACGATGTTACCCAAATTTAATATTTCTGACAGTGCCATGAGCGAAAGTGACCACTTATCGTCATGCGGCCAATTTACTCGTCCGCCAGGTATTTCCCCAGCTAGGGACATTTGTGAGCTATGTATTTTTGTTCAACAAGTTTGAACAAAAATAATTAGAATTGTTTTTGTTGCCTCCACTGGTGACAGGAGGGCTGGTTCGTTTTTGCCCAGACGATCGGAATTGCGATTCAACGAAGAAATGCTGCTGGCATTCTTGTCACCATTCCACGCGGTCAAGATTTATAGAGTAACTAGTTTAAGTTCATATTTGTGTATATTTAAGCATTGAATGTTATTTATTCTTATATTAATTAACAAGTTTATAAAAAATAAGCTCAAATTATTTTTATTTCATAATTTCAGAAACGAAGGTTCTTACAATGGACGCAGCAGCTACTACTGAGCTCATGCAGGACATCTGAACGCCAGTACCTCAATATAGCATGGACTGTGATAATCGAAAATTGTGTTAAAACGATTTATTTATACAGCAACTTAACTGAATAAAGTTAAAGATACATAATGTACATTTTACATGTTTAATTCCTACGAATATCCGTATACATTACATTCTTTCATGTACACGACTAAAATTCTAAAATGTCGATTAAGATATTAACTCTAAAACCTCGCTATTTTATTTAGTATTGGTTGTTTTATGTGAGGCAAAAAGTAGCCTATGTCCTTTCTTGGAGCTCAAGTTTGCTTCAAAACAAATTTCATCAAATTCGGTTCAGCGCTTTGGTCGTGAAAGAGCAATAAACGGACAGACAGAGTTACTTTTACATTTATTATTCATTATTAAAAATATAGAGTTTGAACAAAGTAAGTGATTAATTTGACATCCCCAGAACGAAAAGGTCGAATAACACTTAAACGGTTGAGAGGAAATAAATAGTTTAATATTTAGTTAAGAGATGTGACTCACGCTTACTATCATGTGAAGTATATCATAGCTAATATAAATAAACAAAATATAGAAATTGAAATTGTAGAAATAGGAAAACATCAGCATACCGATAATTATTTTCAGTGTTAATAGCGTCGAAACCCGTTACTTCGTTTGTGAATAGAAACATACAGTTAATTGAAACATGAGGCATGCCATTAATTTAATTACTTTTACATTGTATTCATTTCATGGATGGATTGTATCAAATGCCTTATGAGTAAAAATTTTAGGTACGTAAAATTCACAATCGTTAAAGTTAAAATAACTTTATACATGCTAATATTAATTGGTAATAGTTATTCCAAGCCACACGATCTTCAATGCTACTCATCTTTATATAATGCAAGTTGGAAATATAATTTAAAACATTGAGAGAAATTCATAAAAATAAGAACATTTACTGAACTGTAATGGATATTAAAAAAATATGTGTAGGTTTTTGTAATATTTTACCAATATATTTCTCCTTTATAAGTCTGTGTAGTAAGAATCACCCTTTTTGAATATTTTCCATTTGATATCTAAAGTCAATTTCATTAATGTTGAAGAATCTTGGTTTAATTGTATGATTTTGACTATTGCTTAATTAGCTTAGATTTGTTGTTTGACATTTTCTTTTTCCTGATCGGTGAAAAGTCCTCCAATCTTACTAGGTGTATGCACTAATGGAATGGAAGATGTTTCAAGACAATAAGTATGACATGACATAACATGATTTTCTTATATAAAATAATTGCTTATAAACAGTTGTACAGAGCGTTGAGCAAAAAAAAAAATAATACTTCGCAAACGTCTGCATAAGGCGTGGATATTTTTCGATATAAAAATAGTTATCAGAAAAATATTTAAAATGTTTATGTGTGTTAATTTATATAATTAATTCTTTAAAAATTCGTATCTACCAAATATAAAAAGCAAAGTTAACAAAGTTTCAAAATTCTCTTTTGGCTCGGAAACTATCTATCAATAAGATATTGTAGAATATTAATATATATATAAATATAATGAATAATGCAATATTAAAGAGGCTTTCGGTTGATTTTACAAAATATTATTATATACATAATAGTTGTACCGATTTTTTCTCTTAATAAATCAGTTTAAGACGAATCGTTTTCCTACACAGGTTAAATTTGAGACCACAAACACGTAACCTCTGATATAAGTTGGTAAGTTGACAAGTAATATCTTTGACGTCACAAGATAATAAATATTGAGTCGATTAGATCAAAAGAAATTACTCACTTCAGCAACTCGAAGTGATTATTTTAACTACCTACCGAGGATTATATTATCAAGTCCAAATCTAATTTGGAAAGGTTCGGCCATTCCAAATTAGATTTACAGATTTAAGGAACATGTTACAGAAGTTCTCTAATACAACTAGGATACCTAGGTATTCCATTTTTTTCATATACCGTTAATGAATCTTATATTACATTACATTATATACTAATAAACTCAATTGGTTCAAGTTATTCAAAAAATTAAATTAAGCGAAAATATTGTATTTATGATGAGAGTATAATATAACGATTATTTTATAATAATATTTTCACATTTAAAAATATTCAAAAGAAAGTCAACCATTTATATTAAACATTTGTAATCGCTATATCGAAATAATATTGAGAGAGAAACACTTACACGTGTATATTTTGGTTTTTAATTTTAAATAAGATATTAATCGAAATTTATTAAGAATACGTAATAGTCCAAGAGCCAGTGATCGGCAGACTTACGTTATAGTAAATCCATATTACCGCCAGGTATACTGCTTCATCTGCTGTTGGTGAAGTGGAGGTTCACTATTCCCATCGAGGGTTCCTTTGAGTGTTCCATGGAGTTTAAAAAAAATACAGACGAATTGATAACCTCCTTTTTGAAGTCGGTTGAAAAGCATAAAAATCGACTTTCAAAACGTGATCGCAGCAAGTCTGCCATTTTGACATCTTAAAATATATAAAAAAATACATAGAAAACTTCAGTGGCAGACACTTACCTACTCCGGTTCCTTCTATATCTTCGATCTATATTTATAAAATAACAAGTCCTGACAGACTGATTCATCATCGCCGACCATAAAGTATTAATGTTATATACTTGAAATTTGGTGAGTAGGATCAATTTATTGAGTAGTGTAGACCCAGCTTCAGATAAACAGGAACATCTAATAGTTAACAATATTCAATATGGTTTACAATATTTATTTTTACAGTTTTCTTTACAATCACCATATTCTTCCGTAACTAAACCCAGATTAACAAATCCCATATCAAATTCAACAATATTATATTTCTTTTGTACCAATAAATTATTATTTCTACTTTTATTTATAAAAATATAAAAAAGTATTCATGACATTTATATAATTCTGTGACTGAATATAACTCTACAGCTAGAAGTTATACAACATTTAATGATTATTTATAAATATTGTATTTAAATTGCTTTACATATGAGGCTTACAGTAAAAACCCACTAAGAAAGGAATTTTGGAAATTCTACCCCTAAGGGGGTGAAATAGCGGTTAAACGTTTGTATGAAAGACTAATTAAAAATATACTTTCTAATTAGAAACTAGAAAGTATATTTTTGGTATACTGATTAAAATAAATCGATACCTATTTCAGTGTACGTTATTTCGTTGGTCAATGCGATCGGATATTCTATCCCTAAAGGGGTGAAATAAGGGTTGAAAGTTTGTATGGTATTCCCTTCGGCGATTTTACTTTATAGTCCCAAGTGTTGCTCGCGCGCTTTAGTGTTTTCCGCTGCTACGCTCCTCTTTAGTTTTAGTGACGTCATTCGTGGTCAATGTTTCATTGAACATGACATACTGTTTAATTTAAAAAACACCCTCTACTTTAAGTTCATCATTTTATGATTGAATCAATTTTATGATTTTTAACAAATGAAAAAAGTTTTATATACTGTCGACTTTTCCGAAGGCCTTTTTGTAACACATTTTGCAAGTACATAGTTGTATAACATAAGTGAATATTAATTGTGTGATTATGATGCATGTCATCGGCAGTATTGTCTGTTAGTAACGTAAGTTGTCCTTCATTTCCTTTGAAATGCTGGAAATAGTTGATTATAAGTCCACGACACCAGTTTAATAATAAATAAGTAATACAATTTGATGGTACTTATATTAGTACTTTTTTATTATTTTTTATTAATCATAATAATGTATTTAGTACAAGATTGAGCTTTCTCCATTTGTATTTGTTCTAATAAACAAATCCATGTTTGTAATATAATTATAACACTATTTGAAAACTTTTAAACTAAAATCCTTTACTCATCATACACTCAACCACCAGGAAGCAATACTTAGTTTTATTGTATTCTGTTTCGATTCGAAGGGCGAGTGTGTTACTACCGGCACAAGGGACGCTAAATACGCGGTCACATAAGGTAGCCACTAGAGCAAATTCTTCTTTTTATATATTAGGCTGACCGGAAAATGTGTTTACATATTTAATGCGCAATCAATTTAGGGTATTAAGATGTTATATCCATTGCGCTGGCGCTCGCGAACTAACTCACTCATCCTTCAAAACAGAACCGAACAATATTAAGGAATGCTGTTTGGCGGTAGTTTATCTAATGAGGGAAACCCTATCAAAACAGACTTGCCATACAACCAAGTAATCAAAAACAAACAACAACAATAATACAAAAACTATACTTAATTCATGTAGGCTTTTACAAACATTTTTTAAAACGTCATTTACCAAACTATTTATCTATCTAATTCAACAGATTCTTTAATTACAATTCTTAAACCCTGACCTATGGGTCAAGATTAAAGTCCTTCGGTTTTAAGGGACGTCTCTTCTACCAGAGTGTAGGTTGCGAATATTTGGACTGACGTGCGTTCACTGCAATTCATCGGTAATGCGAGTTAATGTGATCGCTAAATAATAAGTTACTGTGACCGATAAGATGCAGATGGTCGAGAAGGACGTAATGCCGAATTTCAAACGCTCTTCCAATTTTAATGAATTTCTATAACAATGTCTCCAAAATGTCTTGTCTGAGACGTTATGAGTGCCTCATCGGTGATTATTTTGTTCCGATAAATTTTATTGGCACCACAGACTCTGTAACGATTGATGACATTTCATTTGACGTTTAATCTTCGTCCTCAGGTCCATCTCATACTCTGTGGTGATAGTGCGTATAAAGACTTCGAGAAACAGTTTACAATATATTTTGATCTTCTCTACAGCTAAAGGCCTTTTGTATATTTTACTGCAATCCAGTAATATTCAGCATTTACCTCCGCCAGTGAAGACCTCGTCGTCGTCCAATATCGCTCTTGTGTCTAGTAATTTGTTAGTGTTTTGAACTTTTCATAACTGCTTTCTATGTTCTCGACCTCATCTTGGATTACAAAACTATTGCTTTCTAAAGTTGCACTCTTGTAATAGTCCGTTATTCCCCTTTAGAATTTGCCCAGTGCTGTTATACATAATCATGCCTGCCATTTTGACCTATCGTTTAGGATTATTTATTTTCTGTATAAAAAGTAAGTCATTCTTACCATTATAATGAAATACCATTCAAAAAAAAAACAAACGTTGTTGGTAAATAAATAAAATTTAGCTACTGTTATCGAATACAATAATACTATATATGCTTTATTCTATAGATTTTAAGGTATCTGTATCTGTAATTAATGCTTTATTCTATAGATTTTAAGGTATATGTTGCCGGATGAACTAATGGGCCACCTGTAAGAGTCACCATCGCCCACAGACAATTGGACTGTAAACCTTTCCTTACATCGCCAATGAGGCACCAACCTCGGGAACTAAGATGTTATGTCCCTTGTAGTTGCACTAATACTGAGTACTGCTGTTTGGCGTTAGAATAAAGACTACTGTTATCACATATAATTCAATCGGCGGAAATAAAAAGAGTCTTTAGTATAATTCATATTTATTCACATGCCTTTTTACATAGGTATAGTACATTATAAGCCTTAAATAAATTACTGAGTGCTCGCCTGTTTAGTGGTATCACAGTCCTAGTACTCTTGGGGTCATATAGACACCTTTATTCTATTCTTAAATTGTTAAAAGTATAAAAGATGAGATGAAAATGAACCTTAGAAGTAGCCATTATCTAATTACAGCTAAAATTAAGCAAATGACATCGCAAGAGAATACAATAAAGCCTCAATTACTTTTACAGGTCAACTATTTTACTAAGAAAATGTTACCGAATCGCGAGAAAACGGAAAATCGTTGCGTGGAAAATGTAAATTCTATTCATGGACAATTAATATAAAGTCATGGTAAGCTCTCGATGCGACCATAATAAAAAGAGAAAACAAAAAAGGAAGCTAAACTTTACGCTAAAGTTAATTTGAGAAATAGAAGAAAAAAAACAAAAATATTTTGTCTATAAGTTAAAAGGAAAACTTCGCGAACAGTATTCATTAATGTTTTGATTATTTTGAAGTATATACGGTTGTATAGGAGCATGCGCCGAATATTATAACTAAATTCAATAATAATGTTTCCGACTACGATTCAGTAGCTTTTCTTAGTTAAATCGAATTTGCATGAGATCAATAATGGTAGCCATTAGATCCTCCTGAACCGGAACCGGAACCTCCAAAACCACTTCCGGAACCACCGCCGAATCCACTACCACCGCCAGATCCACCGAAGTTGCCATTGCCTGAACCACCATTGTAAGATCCCTCACTGAAAAAGAATTTGTATTTTAATTTTATGGTCTATTTCATTCCTGAAGATTTGAATTAAAAAAATATATGAATCGGAAATGTTCTTCACTAATGCAATTCATAATGTATTTGATCAATTTGTTTCTTTCAAAGCTGGTCAAAATTTAACCTTATAAATATTTGTAAGGTGACTAAAGTTATTAAATTTATTCCAATATACTCACGAAGATGGGTTGCGTCTGTTGAACTCGATAGATTGGAGGATAGCTTCGGGGATGGGAGGGGGTGTGGGCAGGTGGGAACCAACGGGGTGGAAGCCGTTTTCATCAGCGGTGTAGGTAAGGGAAATTTGTTGACCATCGGGAGTACGGTAAGAGAAAGCGCCCTCAGCGGTTACAGCTGGACCTTCGGGCCCTTGCGCACGTGGGGCCCCACTTTCTTGAGCTGATATACCATTGCCTGTTTCGTAGCTGCAAATTAGTACATATTACTTTACTGGTGATGTCATATTTCATGTCACATTTCGATTAAACTGTTCTTTTTTTATGGTATAGGTTGGCGGACGAGCATACAAGCCACCTGATGGTAAGTGGTCACCATCACCCATAGAAAATGACGTTGTAAGAAATATTAACTATTCCTTACATCGTCAATGTGCCACCAACCTTGGGAACTAAGATGTTATGTCCCTTGTGCCCGTAGATCCACTGGCTCACTCACCCTTCAGACCGGAAAACAACAATACTGAGTACTGTTATTTGGCGGTAGAATAGCTGATGAGTGGGTGGTACCTACCCAGACGGGCTTGCACAAAGCCCTACTACCAAGTAAAACATATAAATTATAATTAGATAATTTATTGAATTTATTTTAATTTGAATACCTATGTATATATAAAATACATGTAAGATGAGTTTGGCTTTCTCTAAATCCGCAAACTTGTACTTGTACCAGACTTCCTTTAAGATTAATTGCTGTTTTGTAACTACAACTAATTTTAGCTGAAATTGGAAGCCGCCTATTTAATCATCTATGAACTAACTCGCGAGTTAGTGAAGTGCCTTCAAATGACATTTATAATGGAAGTTCTACAGTGTGTTCTAGTTATATTTTAGGTATTAACCGCAAAATGTAAATAGAATGTACTTAATCTTTGACGATTATTTAAACTCATATTCCGTGTATCGTTATTATTAATAGTCAATATACTTTGTTAAACATATATCATCGTAATATTAAGTAGTCTGAAAATTTTGTATTAATAACAATTATTAATTTATCCACATGTTTATTCTGTTTAATACCAAATATTATTCGTTTTCGATTATCGGATAAATTGAGCTCGTGATTAGTCTGTCTACCGTGAATCGGCATAAATTTTCCTGATAATCTAGGATACTTATTATTGTCAAGTAACGAAATCAGGTCGATTTACATATTTTTGATTTTTCAATTAATATTTTTGGGTTTTAGAAATAATTTGTTGTAACTAGTGTCGCATATCGATATGGGTTATCGATGTGCAACACTAGTCTATAGTAGTAGTCTATCGATGGTCCTACTGGACCATCGATTACTAGTTACTACTAAATTAGTATTTCAGTGAAAACTGATCGTATAATAGAAGAATTTTCATTGAATGAGACTATATATAGATAGTTCATACAAGTTATAATATTACATATACCTTTATTTTTAAAAGTACAATATTTATTCAGAATTGTATAGTCTGTGTCGTTTAATTGGGTCAGTTAAATGCTTGAAGCGTGATCGCTTAACAAGCAGAGAGACAATTCACAACATTTACCTTTCAAACGCTTAAACTACAAAATGCACTATTGTAATCATTCGATTATAGACATTAATAGTATAATTTAATATAAGTCATTCTGAGACAATCTGGATGAACACATCATATCATACATTTACTTATTTAACAAACTTTATGATAAATTGATCAGCAAGTACCCGTAGTTTCTTTTGTTTTAATAATTTTATGACAATTTTGACATTGTTAAAGACAAATTTATTAAATCAGACTCAGTTTATTTAACTCTCTGGCGAGTGTTTAAGCTAAACAACCGATCGGCACACTGAATACAATTATATATAATGTAGCGTTGGTTTACGTATTTTACTAGAAGAATCTGTCTCGAGAATAGATTTCAAGTTTGTATGTGATTATAAATTATGAATAAAGGTATTTTATAATTAATTTAACAACAGTACTAATTAATTTGTTTTTATCTATATTGATATTGTAAATGTGTAAGTAACTATGTCTGTCTGTCTCTCTTTCACGACCAAACCGCTGAATCGAATTTGATGAAATTTGGTATGAAAAAACTTGAACTCTAAGAAAGGACAGGCTACTATTTTTGCGTGACACGTGACAACTAACGCCCTAAAAAGCGATTTTTTTTTGCATAATAAAAGAGCGATGCCGCGGGTAGTTATATAATAAATTATGAAGATGATATTATATTTACCTGAATTTGTAAGTGCCGTCGCCATTGTTCTCATTTTCGTATCGTAGAATAGGGACGTTCGCACCGGCTGAGCCACTTCCAAAGCCGTTTCCACCACCGAACCCGCTTCCGCCGCCAAAAGATCCTCCGCCAAGTCCTCCGTTGCCTGCTCCCCCTCCAGCTCCTCCCAGTCCTCCCAATCCTGCGTTACCACCTCCACCACCAGGCCTCGGTGGCAGATATTGCGGTTCAAGCCGTCCGCATGATGCCACCGCCACTAACGCCAGTAAGGTAATCTATCAACAGATATTTATTGTAAACAATTAATCACGTTGTTATTAACGATCAACAGTCCCAGACGCAATGAGGACAGCAAGGAAATCTGTACAAGTGAATCTTCCCGCATGTGACGTAATCTTTAGTTTTACATTCTAATACGTTAATAAAAACAAATCATCTCTAGTTTCAAATCTATGTCGTATATAATAAATACATTGTCTGATAATTTAGACTAGGATAATAAAGAATCTTCTGAATAAGATATATATACCACATATATCATACATATATCATACATTTGGAACAGATATTTAAACTTTATCTTGCTTTCGAAAATAAAATTCAAGAGTTAATGATTATTAAAATTTTCATAAGTATATGACTCTGATTTTAATAATTTACATAATAATAGTTAGACTCTTTTCTATTGTCTTAAACAAATATCATAAAATTTATATGCAATCCGTGAACAGTAGCAAACTACCTACGGCTTCGTTTAAATTTATTGTAGTTCGTAGATTAAGTTTGCGGCAGTTAAGTCGTGATATGTCATAATAAATATTTTAACTTTAAGGAATAAATTTTAAACTTTTTGTTAGAGGGTAACTATGGATTTAATACAGAAATGAATACATTTTTTAAAAACGTTTTTAAGGAATTTGAAATGAGAATATACGACAGGTACGGAAGAGCATCATATCTAAAATCTATATCTACATTAATATTATAAGTGTGAAAGTAACTCTGTCTGACGGTTTTCACGACCAAATCGCTGAACCAAATTTGATGAAATTTGGTATGAGGCAAACTTGAACTCCAAGAAAGAATAAAGTCTACTTTTTGCACGATATATGACAACCAGCGCCCTAAAACGCAAGCGAAGCCACGAGCAACTCTAGCAGAGGCTCGCGGCTTTGCTAATAAATGAAAAATCCTGAAACTAGTAGAGAATTTTAAAATTATTGAGTTGATCTGTAGACCTAATGTAGAAAGCGCAAAAGAAATAAAATAAAACTCATACGGAAGCTAACTTAAACTTGGCTGTGAAATATTTGTCCTAATTACACAAAAATGTTAAAAAAGGATTCCAGAATAAAAAATAATCTACAAGAAACTTACTTAATGAATCTGATATTCTATGAAATCAGTAATAAATATTATCTAGGGTCTCTTTTAAAAAGAACAACTCATCCAATCCTATAATACAATCCTATTTTCCTGAATTGTAATAATCCAATAATAGATAAATTCCGAAACCCACTTTAGAAAAATTATATTAGGAATAAGATCAACAACTCACCCTTAGCCTCTCGACCTCGATCGAATATAAAGCGAACTAAATAAATAGTTTAATTCGTAAACCACTTACCGTTATAGAAGACATTATATGATTTGATTCTGTTATTATTTTGTACGTGGCAGGCACTCTTCGTTCAGTTGTTTGCAGAATACTGTTTGCGAAGATGTGCCACGTTTTATATTGCTCCGATTTGCCCTTTCGCGGTTGCCTCACCTTGTGCGTGCAGCGATATCGGAGGATCCGAGCTTCAGTCTCCGCCTTAGGACTATCTATACTATGCGGAATACCTAAAAAGTATTTATTGCTTTCGTATGAACTCATCCTTATAATTATATGATTTTATTAATCAGCTTCAACTATTTGTCTTTATTTAAATGAGTTTTGCTTTTGTTACTTCGTAAGCTATATAAGCTTGAATGTCTTTATAAGATGTTATGGAAAATTGCGATCAAATTGTTTTAAATTAGATAATAATGGTAAATCAAGTTTTGCTATAGCGAAGACTTTGTCTAGCTGTGCCAGCGATCTTGTACGTGTTTGAATTTAACAAAAAAAAATATTAGTGTAGCCTAAGTTACTCCTCACTATATCAGTTATCTGCCAGTAAAATCCGGATTAGCCGGAACAAACAGACAGACAGGCAAAAATTAGATTAGATAGAATACTTTTATGATTGAACTGTAATAAAGGTACACGTGTTTCCTAATTTTAATTTTTATTTTATTTTTAAGTATTTAATTTCGGTAGTTATATGAAAAGATTTTAAGCAATGATATTAACAGTTAAAACGTTTACGTTTTATTAATTACCCGAATTGGCAATATTAATTAATCAATTACATTAATATCAACGTTACGAATTAGCGGAAATGAAGACGAATGCGATCATGTTTGCATTTAATTAGAATAATGATCACGTGTTAATTATATGGACTGATCAAAATCAAATCAAAATATAATTTATTGGGGTAGTCATGAAGGTATTTGTATGTAGTGGAAATTTAATTTACGGCTATAAATATCCATTTGGCATACGTATTATGTGATACTAGCTGCTATAAAAATTATTGTTGTAGCCTTGCTAGTGACTAATTTACATCAGCTATTTAACAATGAAACTCAAGTCAAAATCGGCCAAGCCGTTTTGGAGATTAGCTGGAACATACAGGCAGAAAGACAGACAGCCAAACACTGAAAAAATTGTTATTTTGGTATATGTACTGTGTATACATACATATTGCATTCAGTAAAAAGCGGTTATTTTAATATTACAAATAGCCACTCCATTTTATTATACGTATAGATTCAAGTATTTATTCATCTCCAATAAACCTAATTTTATTCTTAGTCTGTCTGTACCTTATGATCCATATGATGATGAGGATCCAAACAGCAATTTACAAATGTCTAGACGATATGGATACGGTTAAATAATTATTTAGACATACTTTGGGAGTAATAAATTAAGTAAGAGCTCTGAAAAGACGCTTTATTAATAATGAAGTGTGCTCACGTAACGAGACCGCAACGAAAACAAAGTTTTAAACTTTAATAATAAAGGTTGAGAATAAGGTGAAGCTTTCGTATTGTTTTGTTATAATTTCTGTACCTTTAATTTAGAAATAAATTAGATATTTAAAAACAATTTTAAAAGTACGTTTCAATCAGTTGTGTTTATCTATTTTACTGTAAAATATGATAATCTGACAACTGCTTTTTATTACACACATACAACACACATTGGCGTAGTATGAACAGAATAAATGCATAAGTGAGTTTGTTGGTCCTTTGTGTTATCACGTCTTACTTACTCAACCGATCATCATAAGATTTTAAATACATCGATACAGAAAATTACATGGAGTATCTTAATCTCCTTACCTAAGCAATGTTGTGGGCGGAAGTTACTATGCTATATAGTATAGGCATAATATGGGATTTAGAACTTTAATTAGTACCGAATCGTAGTTTCACGGTATTTCTGAAGTCTATATTCTGCTTCATACTGAGACGTAATATCAGTTCGAGATAGTTTTAAAGCTGCACCAAAATCCGTCATTGAAATATCTCATCTTGGCCAAAGATATTTTACAACAAAATTATATTAGATACAATTGGGACATCTGCTATGTACGAACTATTTCTGAACAATAACCTATAAGAATATTTTCATAATTAGACCTTTCAGACTATGCATAGTAACACGTCTATATCTTAGGTATTCAATAATAATAAATTATTAGGATTCAAATTTCAAAGAGCTAACATTATAAGTGTTTTACAAAGTTGTCGATAAGACTAATTTAAATAATTTATTTATACATATGCACCTCATTTTTATTTGTTCATTTGATTCATTTCATAACTTAAGATTTATAAACATAGCTCGCGGACTTAATGTTAATGAAAATATTTTAATTAAGTATTGTGACCGGAAATAAGTATAATTCAACTATTAATTTTGTTTGTCATCGTTCATTATCCTAGTTAATATTTTAAATACGAAAGTGAGTTGATTTGATTGATTGTTTATTAACGACTTTCACGATTTAACTATTAAAGTGCGAGCTCCAAATCATTACAGAACAGTATCGGTATTTAGTACAACGATACAATATTTTTACAGTATTATATATTTACTTAAAAGTATTTAGTGGTAATTAAAAGGTAAAAGTTTATTTGAGGAATACAGAAAACAACATAGGGTATCTAACACTTACCAATCACCGTAAATTAAATTGAATTAAACTATTATTTAACGCTCAATCACTATTATAAATAGCTCGATATACATATACATTATACATATATATGTATATTGAATACTCTGATTTTCGATTCTGTAAGAACTCATTACGTATATTACTCGTTGAACTTTAATAATTGACTTATAGTGATAAGCCATTTTAATATATATTTTATAATTGTTATAAACAATATCGCATATCTCATTTTAATATTTTACGTTCCTGTTCTGTGGTGAGTTTCGAATTTCTTACAGAATACTTAGGTATTGATAATAATATTTGTGGAAAGCACTTTTACTATTATTGTAGAATCCAGAATGCTGGAGTTATAATATATTTGCATCGATTTTAATATTTAATCAAACAGGTTTTAATACTAATTTAGAATTCTTTGCTATAGATTTCAAGTTGCAAATATCTGTATTATGCAGAAATCGCTAAATGGGCTCTCTCATGGACAGAGACTCAGATAAAGAAATTATAAAATTGAATATACGAGTGTGTACAGAAAAATTATAACTTGACTGATAAATTAATTAATTAAAACCCTACAATATATAAGTACATTCAATGCTATGCTTTCCGTTTACTGTTGAGTTCTTCCATTTTCTTGTAGGAATATATTTATTAAAAAGAAAAATCATGTACAATTGCACATCCATGCCATCGAAATGAAGCGATTGTCTTTCTAAATAAATCCACGTTTTCTGAAAGGTCATATTTAAAGTAAACATTACTTTTGTGTATTGTTTGTCCTGACATATCCACCTTCAACATATCCAGTATACAGTATAAATGACAACGGAGTATCAGATACTGGAACAAATGTCACATAACTGAAGTTCGCGTCCGTGACCAAACGGATGCGAGCGCACCTCACTTTTGTTTCATCGATTATTGAAAC
The DNA here is from genome assembly GCF_905220365.1 of Vanessa cardui. Taxonomy (NCBI): domain Eukaryota; kingdom Metazoa; phylum Arthropoda; class Insecta; order Lepidoptera; family Nymphalidae; genus Vanessa; species Vanessa cardui. The sequence goes on along the minus strand of NC_061127.1, from coordinate 5,392,956 downwards.
CAATATCTTTGATAGTATTTAAATCATTTAATTTTAATCCGAAAACAATACTGTTTAACGATCATTACTTTTGTTAAAAATCCCGTTTACATTTTTAATATCAACTCGATTTTCGATAAAATAATCATTTAATATTTGTCTCAGTTTTTTTGGCAATGAACCATTCTCAATTCTCAGTGTCATGTAAAAGTAAAATCTTAAAGTTCGAACGCAGATATTGCTTTAATTTTATTTAAATTGCTCTCAACGATACAAGACAAAAATAAAATTTAATATTTTGAATATATTATTAAACTTTTGGTATTCTTTTTTAAAATACCTTCAATGTAAATGATTGCTTTTAATTATCCACTTAACTTTTTAATACATAGTAGATTACCTAACCGTATTTAATAGTCTTGTGTCTACTACACATAGCTTAGCAATGAATATTAGATCGAGTTTTAATTACGTATCGCAGTAATAGCATTTTATGTAATATTTTAAGGGATAAAAACATGTATGGTGTAAATATATTATACTTTAAATAAGATGCTTTTAACCTTTTGAATGCAATTGACTTTTTCCTTTGTTCAACACAATAGCTTTATTAGCCTTTGCTTATTCGAACATTTTGTTTCATCATCTTCATACCACGCCTACAACTTATTTATATATAACGAAAAAAAATCGTATTTATAAAAACTTTATGTAAAACATTGTGTTATTTGAAATATATTAAATTTGATTTATTTATTGCGTAAATAAGAAGTTAGATTAAATATTGAATCGTTTATAAGCTAGAAATGCAAGTCAAATGAATTATCACTCCTGGGCGTAATATTTATATAGACTAATGTACTAATATCTGTACTTCGTTAGATTCTAATTACAAAACATGAAAATTTTACTCAGGTTTCGTGAATTTAAGAATTTCTAGGAAGATTATAGATCTAATAAGAATATTATTTACGTGATAATATTAATTTATTTTGAGACATTTAGCAGAGGAACAGATCTATTGAGGACAGGGATAAGAATGTTTATAAAAACGATGCTGCGCAATAAATAGAAAGGTAATTATATAGTCGTACATAACTTAATAGGGTGAATAATAAAATGTAATTCAACTATTATTGAATATTACTTTATGGATCAATTTAAATTTAAAGGTTACCGAGTCACGTAATATGACAGAAAAAGAATCATTAAATGCACGGACGCGAAAGTCTGCGGAGATATAAGTAATTATTATAAAATAATAAAAAAATAATAATGGTTTAATAATAAGAACAGAACCACAGGCAATGCTAATAGGAAGTATAAAACAATGTCGACCTCGAACTGGCGCTATTCCGTCATGATCCTAATATTTCACGAAACACGATCACGCGTAAACTCTCTCACGATGAGCCGAGCTCTGAATGTGGCGAACAAGCCCTGGAATTCAATGAGGAAAGCTAACGAACTGAGTATTTATTAAGCATTAATAGTTTCACACAAGATGAAATACGCGCAAAAAATACGAATAGGAAGTAATTTTACATATAATGAGGTTTTATATTTTTTTATAAAAAGATGCTAATATTATAAGCGAGTGTTGCCACTTTGTTGTATAGTTTTTTTTTTTATTGGTTATTTTAATAAGAGAAAATGAAGATCGAAAGTTTGTCGTCATACAAATTGAATTCTCAATGTTTTAATATCAGACATTTGAAATTTCTAAATTTATCGTTCGATATATTTTACATTGAACGTTTTGCATGAAAAGAAAAATAACAAATGGATACTATGAGAAATGAAATATTATTTATTAGAATTAGAATTGACTTGATGTAATACGGAAAATATAGTTCCGTAACTACTTACATACATATATGTCGAGTTCATTTATATTGAGACCTATTTACGATGAAAGTTCGCAATCTAGTATCAGTTATTCATACAGACAATGATAGAACTCCAGCGATTACTATCATAATACGGTCATTTTGAGGCGAAATGTCTGCCGTAATACCTATTGTGAAATACCAACATGCTTGTACATACGAATATTAAGCAATGACAATACTATTTCAGTTATCTCTGAAGATATATAATACAGGAATAACGTTCTTGCTTCATTTATAATAAAGTAGCTAGATATATCGCTGTGGTTAAAGACATCATCTCATGCAGAAATTAAAGACTTAGTTATACCTACATAACAATATAGGTATAACTAAGTCTTTTGAACGTTACGTTGAACACAACATTATCTAAAAAGCCTCATACAAATCTGGATAGACACTAAGTGTTATTTTTAATGAATTATATGAAAAATAATAAAGATAAAGAATCTAAATTTCCCAAATATAAATAAAAGAAAGGTAAACCTGGTTCCACTCAATAGCACACTATATGGTATAGAGTTGATTTTATCAAGCTGATCTAGTACGGGTTGATTGGTAATATATGGCAAAAATACATACGACACATTCAAGTTTCCTTATTTTTTTCATCGCCAAGCCAAAGATAATTTTATTGATTCGGAAAACAATTGACAAAATATCATTTGATTTAACTTGAACAGACGTCTTCTATCTATTGAACAACCTTAATTGATATTTAATAATAAATAAATAAATATACAGCTAAAGTTCAACGGATCCTCCAGAGAATTGTATCGAATAGATTGAACTGTTTTGAAATGGTTTATAACTCTCATCGGCTTTAAAGGGAATGAAATACAAAAACGTCTACATTCGATTACCATTCTTCATGTTTGTTATAATGATTATATTATTTAATACGACATCTAATACTCTGTATCTCTATATTTTTTTATACAATTATGTACTAAAAATATTCAACTTTTAAGAGAAAGACTATTCGTTTATCATGCAAATTTTATCATCGCTTAGTGGTCCATTTTGTCGCCGATTTAATCCCGCTTCAAAATGAAATATTAAAAATGTAATTCTAGTCTTGGCAATGTAATGAATAGAAAAGTTGGAAATTTATTTTTAAATAACCTATCAAGGCTTATTATTTATACCAATTTAAAAAGTGTTTTTTTTTTCATTCGGCTAGCAGCAAAAAAGGCATATTTAATTATCGTATTTTTATAATTTATTGATAACTATAATAAATATATAATAATGATAAACCAATGAAAGTAAACCATATTAATTTTAACGCATTCCCTAATCTCATTTAATAACTAAAATTAATCTGGTAGCATTTTATAAAGTAATAATTAATCTTTTCGATTTATGTTGTAACATACCATTAATATATGACTTCTTTAATATTAAGATATTTAATAATTTTAAAGCAATTATTATATAAATTTAAAAATGATTTACTGTAAAATAAAAAAAAAGTCTGTGCGTATCATTGATTCGCATAGGGAATCCTCTCTTAAAGAGGAGGTTTCGATTCAGTAACTTCAAAACAATTTCATTAATATCTATGTGATAGTCCTGTATCTGGAATTCAGGTTTAGTTGATATATTTTTCCTTCATAACCCACTATATTAAAGATTATAAGCATTCAGCGGTGCTGGGATTGGAATATTGGAAAAATTGTTTTCAATATATCGATACTTTATTTTGATTATAAGGTTTTAACTTAACAAAATTATTTTTGTTATTATTACAGTTAATAAATACGGGATATTAGGATATACGGATATTTAAGTGACTTCACGAGACTGAAGTTTGCGTGTAGATGTTGATAATGTTAGAAGTATGTATATTTCTATTTTCGATAATCTGAATATCCACTACATAAATAGCAAATAATAATAATTAACCATTTGTGTTCCACATGTTGCAACTGCAATAAATTAACGGACGCTGATTAATTCATATAACTAAATTAATATAGATTCTAACCTTTACACTTAACGATAGCAAGTTTAAATGTTAAGCGAATAAATCTAGAAACGCGCCGGTTATTTCCACTTAACTTTTACTGCACCATAAAACTCCTTGCCTTCGTTAAATACGAAACTAGTTGAGATTTAAACTTAAACAAAACTAAAATAATTAAGGTGAAAACAAGTGAATACATTAATAAAGCACAGCGATATTTAAATAAACGGAATTATTACACGAACGTAAATTGGAGACTTTAGGATAATTAAGTGTCAAAAATAAAGTCCAGTTACGAGGAGATAATCCACAAAGTTTAACAGTAAAAATTCGTAATTTTATTTAAATATTAAAGTTTTAATTGGTGATTGTGTAACTTGCAGTCGAATTTTGTATCATAAAAATCTTTGTTACTAATTATCGTAGGCAACTTCGCTCGCCTTTTATGAGATTGTTAGTTGTTGTGTTAAAAAAAGTAGCATATATGCTTCCTTCAAGTTTAAGCTTTATACAAAACAGACAGACAGAGTTACTTTCACATTATGTAATATTAGTATATAGCATAGTATATACTTATTAGTATTGACTTAAGAAACTATATTTGTTATAATATTCCTTTTAATAATATTATTCATAAAAATGAGCATCCGTTAAAGATTCTCTTACATAGATAAAACTTTAAAGGTACAGTTACGATAGAGCAGAAAAAGCGATAAGCTTCTAAGTTTTCCTGTTAAATGAAGCTAACATTTTTTATTAATTATGCTAGTAGGGTATCGTTTTCCTTGTTATTCACTTTAATACAGCCGTGCTAAAAGCATTATTACGGATACATTACAACAATTTCTTAACATTTAAAAAATAAGAAAACTTTTTATGTCCTGTGTATAGAAAAGAAAATAATGCTTCTTTTTGTTAGTTCACGTAACGTTCATCACGATTTTGATGTTGGCTTTTACGAGGTCTCGTGTAACTAAACTAGAGGCTTACATAAAACTTACCTAGAGTGCCTAGTCTGTTATAATTTTGCAACTCATGACTGACATTAGGTTCTAAAAAAATAATTTAAAAGTATAAAACCTTTTACGTTAACAATTTGACGTATGACGTATAAACCATTCAATTTCATTCGTATTATTTATCTGTTAAAATTAGATGTCACATAATTAGGATATAAAATTTTTACTATTAATTATTCTAAAATATATACTAAAATGTTAATACCTACATGTATAATCAAATTGTTTGAACTGGTAAGTGCATGAGAGATCTCCTAGAGCACATACTTTATTAAAACTTGTTATATGTTTTGATTTTAATAACATTATATAATCATATAGTAAATATCAATTAGCTATGTTGGCTTATTCAATTTATAGCGCGACACACTTTCACAGAATTACGAGGCCTATAATTATAGTGATGTATTGATAATAAGTGACTTCATGAAACTACAAATTACTTAATATTATTGATGGTATAATATTCGTGCCTAAGTTATAGTAAAGGCAAATAATATACTTTATCATACGTATTATTTTATAGGACTACATTTAATAAGCATAAAATGATATCTAATTCGTGAGTTTTTGTTATTATTGCATCGGTATTTTGATTTACTTTTGACACTAAAAATTATAGATAATTTGATACTTTTTTATGTCTATTTTTGCCGTTTATGGAATTGGTTGCTGTTAAAAATAATTCCCTTTAATTCATATTACTCATTATTATTGAGTCGAAGTCTGATACTTCAGAATTATCTTCGCTTCAATCTAAAATATAACAAATATTTTCTGATGTGTAAAAGTATAAAATGTTTTAGCCAGGTAGTAATTATATTTCGATACAATTTTGGAAGTATAGTGTCTTTTATATTCAAATTAATTTTTTGAAGAGGCCATTAAATACTTTAGAAAAGGACAAAGGAAGAGTGATTTTTATATATTATTATTATATAAAGGCAAATCAGAGGTAGATGCAAGATTCTTTATCAAATCAAGCTAAAAATGTTTTGAAAATTATGGAATAAACAAAATATTTTTCATTTAAAATTTAAGTCTCTGTATGACCCTTAAATATTGGGGACATCTTTACAGATATATTTATTTAAATATTTTGTTGCAGATGTTAGCAATAGCCTGTCTTACTTTACACCACTATAGCTACGACCTTACTGATGTTCCCACATTAATGTTATGTTCAGGGACGTACGTAGGGTACATCATCGTGCTCTCGGGGGAAATTGTTGGTAAGCGTATACGTATTGTTGAAACATACTTCCGACACACGTGACACCTGTTATATTCGATACTTCGAATGATATTAAATAGGGAATTGAGTCGAACATTTCATAAAAATACAGATAAATCATTATTGTGATATCCTGGTAGACTGGAGGTGCTGGATATGTCTTTAAAGCAGGGACTTAAAACGTTACACATAACATAATTCATAACGATATAATAACGTTATAATGGTATCGTTACCTCAGCATACATATCGTTTTCAATATTTTTATATCGTTTTAAAAATAACAGAACGAAATAATGACAGGCAATATAACGTTAATATAACGATAAAAAGGCGACGTTGCCAAACTTATTATCTTCCAAAAGTGCGCGAATACGCGCGACTTACGAGCTAGGATCTCATTGGCCTATTAGATAGCTCAGGCTAGGTTCGTGAATCAAGCTGGCAACGTTTTAATGCATGGACATTTCTTAACAATAAAGACATAAACCGTTTGCGAAGTATTACTATATATCTAATAATATCGTAATACTATAATTAATTGCTAATATTATCGTAGTCTATAATTTGTTGGTTCAATTTGACACTATAACATTATATTATAATATTTTTTTAGATAAAACTCACGACACTTTCTTATGTTTTTAGTGTTGAATTTTCTAATTAAATTGTCCTTTATAATTTAATATATGTTAATTCACCCTATGTTATTATATATTTATCCATTGTAGTGAATAACTCAATTTAAAAGACAGAATTTTGTTTACACGGTGTTCACAGTTGCTAAGTAAAATAACTAAAAATTAAAAAATAATATCTTTCTTCAATTTTTTTTAACAACTTTGTTTTAAGTCATTCTTAGTTGGCTATTGAAAACATGTAAGTGTAATAAAACTGAATGTTACGTAACATAAGGTAACTACTTTCTTTATAATTATTGATAAATTATTTAAAATCCACTAAAATTGTGTCTGTTAAAAATAATAAAAAAATATTAGCTGCCTAGCTTTCGTCTTTTATTTATTTTAATGCCGAGCATTGGTTGATCAGTTAATAATGAAAATAATAATATAATAATTTATAAAATAAAGTATTGCTTCTAATTGATTCTAATCGATTGCAATGTCTAGCTGGCATTATTTCTGTGTCCGTTAACTCTATTTTATTGTATGGTAATTTTTCAACTCATTTAAAAAATTTAGTATTTTGATGTAGCATCTTGTTCTCATACATGGATTAATATATTTGAGCTCTTCAGTTAGTAATGTAGAATGTTACCAAATCACTTGATTTTTTTTTTTCAGTAAAGCCTGTATGTATACAAATACACTAGTTTTTGTTTTACTTCAAAATACCTAGTAGTTTTGGTTTTATAGGCATTCAAAGTTTCGAAAAATATCGAGTCCCGCTTAAAGCCGCACGAGTGCTGTGACGTCATTTCACAACACGCCGCGCGGGAAGCGTACCGTTTAGTATCACTTTTTATCATTCCTCGGTTCCCTATCGAGATACGATTTTTTTTATGGAATACTTTTTTTGCTTTTTGTACGATCTACAATTAAGGTCCTATACATTTTTCATGTATCGATCATCGTTATCGAGATTTCGTTAAAAAATACACGAATTTTGGCAGAAAAAAAATTTTTTTCGCTATTAAAATCAAAATAAACTTTATTCAAGTAGGCTTTTACAAGCACTTTTGAATCGTCATTTAACAATTAATTGAAGCTACCACTGGTTCGGAAAGTAGATTCTACCGAGAAGAACCGGCAAGAAACTCAGAAGTTACTCAGTTTTTCAATATTTAAAAAATACAGTCATATTAGTTAAATACCATTATATATATATATGTATGTAATGTATCCTGCCTGGAAACAGGTATTAATTCCAAGCTTTTTTATAATCTTCAAAATCTTGTATCGAATAATATGCCTTTTTTACCAAAGTATTTTTTATAAACGATTTGAATTTACGAAACGGCAAAGTTTCTTTTATTCTTGTGAAAGATATCGAAAAATTACTGTAATGAAAATGATACAGTATCTTCCGACATACAAATTCGTAATATTTTTTGTGACACGTTTTTCGTCTTTTTCATTAACTCGCTAATAGAAAATTGACATTAGTTGGAGTTTTCTTTCAGAAAGGAATAAATTACCTCCATCGCCTCGTCTACTTTGTCGACCGTATCCTTTGATTATTCCTCTCCTCAGGTAGTACATGATATTGATGAGAAATACATGTTCGATGGTATCGAGCTCTGCGACGAGATACAAGTATATGTACTATGAATACGCTATTGTTATCGATCTAATCGCTTACAACTTTTTTCGCGTTTTAACATCTTTTGGAACTACAAAATACAACTTTTCCGGCGAATTGGTAGTTGTATTTTTACATTTAATCAAAACACATGATTTCCTAGTATTTGGACTGGACATTTTTAAAAGTATTTGGGTATAATATCGACGGCGCGGGCGCGCAGTCGCGGGCGGACCGAGTGAGCCAGACTGAGCGTGTTGTACAATGACGTCACACCGTCACCGGCAGCCCGCGTCGTGCGTAACAACTTGTTTTACTTATAACTCGGAAACTAATTGACGTATCGAATTAATTCTTTCACTGTTATTTTTTATTTTGACAGACAATATAGAGCGCTAATAATCAAAATTAGTGAACATTCTCCATTGGACAAAGTATTCATTTCTTCTATCGTCACATATGTGCGTAGTACAACATTCAGGCTTAAATATTTGGACGCTGAAACGTGTTTTATTCTTATTTTTCTCATCTGTATTGGATCTCGTAGGCCGTAACAACGATGGGGATATTGGGCGATTATTTGCTTCCGGGTCCATTCTATCAGGAGAAATACTTCGCTTCATTCCTAAATTTCAAAAGACATAGATATTTCAGTTAATTCTCATCCTGCAGAACCATGTAAGTTTATAGAAATTATATAATTAAATAGAATAAAAGCTCTATAAAACCAATTGGACCTTGGACGTTAAAATATGCTACTTCTTACTGCAACTTATTTTGTTCGGTAAAAAGTTTTTTTTTTTATTACTTAGTTTAGAATAACATACAAGTACATTTTTTTTTCTTTTTCATGCTTTCTGATTAGTTCGATTATAATAACTAGTGTTCGTCTTCTTTCTTTTCTTTCTTTCAATTCAGTATTAAATATTTGTATTGCTATGGTATCTATATTTAAATCAGATATTTGAAAAATTGTTTGCAAAAGAAATATTAAAATGGTATCAATACGTTATATAACATTAGGATCGCGCGGAACTAATTAACGTTAATAAGTAATCGCGAGCGATTTTTTAATAAGTAAAGTTATCAAGTTGGCTTAGTTAACTGGTTCCAATATTATATCAATCTGCGGATCCATTTATTAACGATAGGTGTTTGAAATTAGCCCCTAACAAAATATTTATTTACGAAAAACTTCTATCTCTAGTAAAAAAAAATAGACATATAGGATATCGAAAACGGTTGTTAACTACGTAACGCATATAGCTAAAGATTTTATTATAATTTAGAGAAAATACAAAAGATTTATAAATTATTTTAAACAAACTCAGAGCTGGTCACTAGTTCCTTAAGTCAAATCTTGTCTCAGTTAAATTGCTGCGCTGACGATCACAAAACGTACGCTATTGCTTTATATACGACGCTCGATAAAAAATACGAAAAAGAGAGTAAACAGCATTGAGTAAAATATATGGCAAAGAACAATAAATAATAACGTTATTATTTTTTATAACGATATTTTAGAAACGTTTAATTTAGAAAGGTATCGTAACGTAATTTAAACGTTATACACATACAAAGCATAGCAAAATATCGTTTTTATGTACCGTTTCTCTCAAATATAACGTTATCTTGCACTTGCAGAGAAAACGTTACTGTGTTTTTATCGATATTTAAGTCCCTGCTTTAAAGTAATAAAAGTGTTTGGTTTTGTGAAATTCCCTGCTATTCTTTGATTTTCATAGCCAAGAGGTATTTAGGTAGCTAACTAACTAGATCTATATTTATATGTACGGAAATAAATAACATTCAAAAAGTCGCATTTATACTCCAAACTTAACACGATTTCATTATATTTCGGTATTATTTATAGAACATGACGAGAGACATGCGTGCTTTTTACTAAAGTCGGTACAATTGGGTACAAAACGAATAACATGAAAAATTCTGTTCGCCAACGATGTGTATGCAAAATTTAACGACGATCGGTCGAGTAGTTACGAGGTCTCAAGACTTGAAAGCGTAACAAACAAACTCACTTTCGAAATTATAATATTAGTTGGTATTGTCTTTGTATAATATAAACAGGTTACTTTTAGGGGAAATGGTATTCGCGCCTCTCGATCTCGTCCAAGACATGTACTTTGGGATACTGGGGATCGGCTTGTTTTCTGTGAGCGGTGGCTTAGTGCTGTCTGCGAGGACAAAGACCTCGATATATCCTCGGACGGGGGATCATAATGCAGCCTTGATCGTCGGATCGTTAGCGGTTCTCAACGCTCTCTTGATGTTGTTCGATTTAAGCCTCGCTTACATGGACAGCGAGCAGTTTGATGAAGACGTCAGTGTGTAAGTGTCGAGTTGTATCGTAATTATTTTACACTGCTAATTTTAGACTGAACAGAAAATCTTAATAAAGTATAAATGCGGCTTCTTAAATGTAGTTTTATTTCCTGATAAGCCACCGTCCGTTTAGGTACTTACAACGTCTTGAGTTCTTCTTTGTTTTGTTTTTTTTTATTTATTTATTTACAAGTGTTGCCCTTATGTTATTAAAATGTTTTAGAGATTTCATTATTCTAAGTTGACTTTAAAAACAAGGTTATCTATAGAACCTATTAAGATTGATAAAACCGGCTAATGTGATTCAACCTAATGAAAGTTGTATTAACAAGGTGAGGCGATATCCGCGCCGGCTGACCCTTACATCGACGCGTGGTGGTCAGCTGCCGGCGCCGCGTTGTATGGGGCTTGCGGTGGCCTGACACTGCACTGGTGGCGAGATGTGCCTTACTGTTCCCGTCGAGGGTATGCACACGCGGCAGCTGTTTGTGCGTTAGCACTAGCAGCCTTTCTCCTGTTAGATTCACTTTTAGCCTTATGTTCCGCCCACGGAGATCAGGACAGCGTACACTCTAAGTCCACAAAACGATGTAGTCCGTAAATTATTGTTCAAATACATATTCAGATAACATCTTTATTGTGTTTGTATTTGCTATGTTTTATAATCAATTGTTTAATTCTTTCGTAGTTCATATGTAGATACACTAATTCAGATTTATAAAAAATAGAAAAAAAAAAAATTATAAATATATTATTTTAGTAAAGAGGAGGGTTTTTGTGTAAGACCTTAAAAAAATAGACGTTTTTTTTATTCTCAAATTGAATTTTAAAAGGACTCTCGGATGACACAAACATTCGCTTTCAGTGACATCAGGACATATGAAAAATACAAATGTTTTAAAAAGGGTCTAGATGAGAATTGTTCGGAACACAATCTTTGCAAAATAATATTTTTTGATTTCCATCGTACAAAAAAAAAAATTGTTTAATGGGTACATTAACAACCCAGAAATTACTTTATCCTTTCTCTAAAATTTTCGCTTATGTTATAGGTAGGTAGGTGTTTATGTTATATATAGATAGTTGAACTTTAGGTATATTAAACAAACAAGTCATGTTCATTATTAACATAAGAATTAACAACATTAAATGCTTAAATATATATATACAAATATGAACTAAAACTAGTTAAGGTATAAATCTTGACCGCGTGGAATGGTGAAATTAAAAATAATATCTTTACTTTATCAAAATGAAGAGTATTATTGAAAACATTTATAATGCCGCTCTCTGCCGTTGGTTCTTTTGCCATTTGAAGCGATGGTCACACATATAATTTTTACTATGAATAAAATAATAAATGCTATGTAACAATTTGATCTTCGTTTATGATCACGATACAAAATAGAATTTAGAATACATAATATTGCATTATCAGATAACTAAATCTATTTGTCTTGAAACTATTGGAGGAACTAACTAAATTACGTAGGAAGTAAATTTGACCACGATTGGTGACCATTTGTTCTGTTCTTGGAATATCAATCAGAAAACCGCAAGCTTTTATATGAGAACAAGGACTGCTCAATGTTGGAGCGTTAGATGTTAAATATAGTATTAAAAAAAATAGTTACATTTCATGTACATAAAACTCAACTAAGCAAAAATACCTAATAAATCAAAATAAAAATTAAATACATATTTTTTCATAGAAATGTTTTGCGCTATAATGTTAAGTCAATAAAATATCTTTACAGCGCCATCTATCGGATCGGTTGTAAACTAAATGGCTGCATATAAAATTGTAACATGGTCTGTAATGTGTACTTTTCGTTTATAAGATTTGTCGCTAGATAGAGCTACAATCAATTACATTGTTTCAGTAAACTACTAAAAAGGAAGGAGGATATAATTCTATTATAATATCCTACTAATATTATAAATACAAAAGTTTGCAAGGATGGATGTGTGTATGTTTTTTACTCTTTCACGAACAAACTACTAAACTGGATTTGGGTGATATTTTACAGTAATATAGGTTAAACATCAGAATAACATAGGCCACAATTTAAAATGATTTTATGTAATTTGGCCAAAATATAACGATACATATAAAGTATCCTTGCGAAGCCGGAGCGGGTTGCTAGTATCTTACATACTTAAATACCAAGCTTGATGATTAATTTGGGTCGAGTAATGCAAGGTATTTTTATCTTAATTTTATGGATATTTGACATTGGTTTATTTGTTTTTCAGATGTATCATGAGTTTCCTTTTGTTTTCAGTTTGCATTATACATGGTTGTTCTAACATACATAATCAGTACCTAGTTGACCTGTCAACAGTTTACCAGATTGATTAATTAACGACGGAAATTAATAGTTACCTTTAATGCTCCTGAATGACATACACTGGGATTAACTTAATAAAACCTTCTTATTATTTTATTATCCAACGCAATAATTATGAATGATGTCAAGATTATAATTCCTGAATTTACAAACGGAGCAAACGGGAGGCAAGCGAGATTACGGTATAACTTTTAAATTTCGACCTGTTACTGAACATTTTTGAGAGTCTATTTTCTATACCGACTATGTAAAACACAAAATAATACATATTTTCCTCATGTTTACAATAAATATTAATAATATTTCGACCACTAGACGAACCTTGTGTTATAATGTAATAATAGATAAGCGAACTCTACGTGAACAACAATTAAACCACAATGGAACAATAACGAGAACGCCTAATGATGAACGCAACATTTTAAGCGTCCGTTAGCAATGTAAAGTGAGTGTATTAATTGAGTGTAACATCTTCCTTACTTTATTTGAACAATAAATTTGAACCAATGAGCTAAGGACGCTTAATGGATTGCGTACGTCTTATTACTAAATTTCAACTTTATTTAGTCGTATAGTTCTATCGCTTTAAAACATTACTGAAGATGCACATAAGATACTATACGGATGTTTATTCAGCGATAACCAATAAACACAAGATTCAACAGAGGCTTTTAAAATAAAGGTTTATAGAATATTGTAAGCTAATTAGCTAGTATAATATGACGGTATTCATCGATTAGGCTAAAAATCCATGTGAGAATTTATCCATATGTGGGTATTACATTATCAATTAGCGGTCCTGTAATTCTAGTCAGTCATGATTTAAGAGTTTAGCATGAGTAGGTTAATAATATCGGACCCTGATACCGCTCTTACTGCTTCTAGAATAGTGACCATCCTGAAATTAAAGTTAAACAACTTTATTTGTAGTGTAAGTGGCCTCGGTGTTACAGGGTGTATGTACACTCCTCGCGCGAAATCTCTCTAGTGATTTATCACTAAACAAGACCAAATCTAGTTAGAAATTAAGTTTTTACATATTTCTTTAAGGAAATGATACGATCATATGAGAGGAAGATGTTTAAGATGAGTTAAGTGTTGCCATTTAGTTAGCGGATAGGCATTTCATTGAATGGCTTGTTTAAGTAGTTTTGGCTGCGACCTCTTCGCAAAATTCTATGACATGTGGCAGAATTTCGATGAAATTAGACACATGCAGGTTTCCCCACGATGTTTTCCTTCACCGCCGAGCACAAGATGAGTGATAAACACAAATTAAGCACATATATATACTAGTGCTTGCCTGGGTTTGAACACGCAATCATCGGTTAAGATGCACGCGTTCTAACCACTGAGCCATCTCAGCTCTCATTGGGCCATCTCAGCTCAAGCCTTACTTACTAAAGTATAAATTAAAAACAATACCGATAGAGAAAGTCAAAAGTGGACAATTTAATATAATCCGTTCACACGTGACAATATAATGTATCCGTTAAAATATTTCTATCTACGAGTTTATTGTATAAACTCATAAATAGACAGACACTAACACACGGTACAATCATAATTGCTTTTATTTACAACAATGTTTTTGAAGCTAATCGAGCCTTCAAACAAAATACAATAGTTTGCTTTGTAAAGTGTTTCAACAGTTTATCCCACATGATTCAGAGGTGTGAAGTAAGGTCAGCGCTATTTTTAAAAACTAGTACCTAATATTCAAGTGATTTATTGTTTTATACTAAATTTTAATTACACAATATATTTAATTTTTTCTTTTAGTTTTAATGTACAATTTTGTATAATCTTTACTAATGGATTATTATTATCATTATTAAGGTATTTAAGTACTGATTAATTTTATAAACGTATTAATTATTATAGAGCTATCCTACATAGACGCTACCAGTACATGGCTTTGTAATTATTTGTCAATTGAATGCATCATTAGCAGTTACTTCAGGCTTTCAACTAGCAATTATATTTGACGTCAACAAGGAACACAATGCTAAATTCAAAGAATTTCCGTTTAGGGATCTGTAATGTAGCAAGCCAAATAAGGTGGTAATTTTTATTTGATTATTCTATGCTATCTGTGGTAAAGTGCGTTGAAGGTAGGTATCCAGATAGGTATCAAGATTTGTTAAAATACGTATTGTATATTACTGTTGCAATATACATATACATATGTATACAAATATTGTACGTATGTAATGTATTGTATTTTCTGTATATGTATTTTGAAATATTTATAACCCTAATCATACTACCTTTAAATATTTCATACACAATCAAACGTGTATATTAGTTATTTATGTTATCAGATAATTTTTTTTAGTTAGATTACTATCAGTAATTTCATTAATGCTTGATTTAAATTAAGCTATTGCTAAATAAATATTTCATATATTATGTATGTGTGCTACACATGATATGCGTTGTGTAATAGTTAATACAAAAATATATATACGCTACCATGATACCATGAATCTTATATATTTATCCTCGAAGTTAATTTGATACTCCGATCGTATGTCGTTGAATGCGTTGGCGACATTGATAATATCAACCTACATAAGGAACACGTATTAATATAGTATTCGTAATTACAATTCTCGTACTGTTGTGGTTAGGCCGAAGATTGCGTATGTCATCACAGTATTTTGTGTGTGTTGATTAATTTGTCTTTATAATTTATCTGATATTCGACTTGTAAGGTAAACATCACGAAGAGTGCGTGAGTCGGATAAAAATCTACCAAATGTACTACCAAGCCGCATCGGAGCACTTAGGTTGAATAAGTTCCAAACTTTGTCGTCCAAATAACCTTAGCCTAAGAGAATATATACAGTATATTAATTTTTACTGAGCTTACGAAAGAGTTAGGTGGTTAAGAACATCAAATTTTGGCAGCACATGCGTAAAATGGGCTGTTTGATATGTATTAAACTAAATGATTCCCATTGATTTCCTTGTAGAGAAATATCTAGAGAAACGTAGCTTTTTTAAATAAAACTATGTTTTGTTAAAGGTACAACATACAACAATGTATAACACATTATTGTATGTTGTACCTTTAACACTTCTTAATGATATTACAAATACATCACAATAGCATATAACATTATACAGTATATATACATACGAGTAATTTCTCAATTCTGGAAACGAATTTTATTTAGACAATAAGGCCATAGGTAGAGCCGCTGCTGTAAAGGAGAGATGTTTTCTTTTATCAGTTATTTAATTTATTCCGAAATTACTTTCCAGTGCCTGCTTTACGATTAATTATTCTTGTTCATATTGGTCCTCTATGGTTTGGATATACGAGAATGATAAGATATGACTATTTCGTACAATTGATTTATCGTGACACTTCTTTTTCCCAAAAAGGATCTGTCAATATGATTGAACTGACGTGAAATATTTGTAAGAGTTGACAACGAATAGTAAGGTATAAATAAATTTCTTAGTATTAAAATTCTACCATTGCGTGTAAACTGCTCGATAGAGGCAAAGTGCGTGGACTCGTTTAGCTGGTGTATGATGTCATGCATAAAGATAGGGGGTAACTGCTTCCCGTCCTGTGACAATCAGTTCTGATAACAGAGGACAGGTTCTAGCGTTCAAGGTCAATAAATATTGTCCTTTATAAATTATACGATTATTTCAACTCATTGTTAGATTTGAAATTTATTATTCGATGCTGTGTGGTAATCTTTAAGAATTTATTTAAATATGCATCATGCAGTAAGGTAAAAAACAAAATAGTCAATCAAAAATCAGTAAAAGAAAATTAATGATTGAATTTATATAAAATTCAATTTTTTTTCTGAGAAAAAAAATAGCTGAAGGTATTTAAGTCAAATAAAAATCATACTGTTTATTTTTTGTATGTAGTAGTATAGAAAATTATGTTTATTGTACTGTGATTTTTGTAATTTAATAATTAAAAATATTTATTTTATTATAAAATAAGAGATTGTTTAAGTATATCTATTTAATTTCTTCATTTTAAAAAATCTCGATTACGTATTATTTAATATACCTATATGCGTTCCATAATAAACAAGTTTTAAATTAAATACAGGTCATGTTATTAGAAGCACCAAATAACATCTGACCTGAATTAAAAATAATATTTATTGTAAGAAAGTGAATATTTTTTTACCTCGCGATAAAAACATTGTGGGCCCACCAGCTATGATGTCATGCTTCGTCATTCAGAGCGTGCCGGGCGCGCACACTTCTCTAGAGTCTCGAACGTAAACCAGTCTACGTTTCGTACGCAGCTACGTCGCTGGTGTAAACAAAATCTGTGTTCGTTTATCAAGTGAAGCGAAGATGGCTATTAGCAGATTATCTATTATTAAATTTCTGGAACTGGTAAGTTCATATACATTCATTATTAAAAATATTTCTTTATTTAGTCAAGTCATTCATAGAAATTGTGGCTTTTTCGACATTTACGGAGCTGGGCGCGGCGCTTCTGTTTTGTTTTGATTTCGTTTAGCAAATATATTGCAAAATAACACTGAATCTTTTAATATTTTAGTTCAATTTAAGTTTTAAACATATATTAACTAAGAAACTGATCTCTTTAATAGTTTTGTATACGTTATATTAGCATCACCACAATTATCTGAGTCATCACAGTTACTTGTTTTTCTCAATCTTTCTACATATCATTTAACGTCTATTTACATTTTAAATTCAGTTACATTGTTTTAAATTTATTCTAATTTTTGTGTTATGAGGTATTTTATATATAAATAGATAGAGTACATACATATATATCTATCATACGTATCATTTATGACTAAATTCCCGAGCGCCTTAAAGGGGAACGGTTCCGCATTTTAGTTACTTACGCGATATATTTAGATTAAAGAACATTGTTTTGGTAATTCGACAAAATGTTTGTACTGTTTAGAATACTGTGTAGCAACCTTAAACATAATATACTTATTACATTTTATGGTATCAATCGTAATCTATGTTACATTTTTCATACACGTTTTCAACACATATTTTGATTGAAAGATTGTGAACAAAAATGATAAGTAGTTATTATGAAATAATGATAAATTTAGTTGTTAATAACTTAATGAATCAAACATTTAACGCTAAATTCAATGATTCCAATGCGATAACAATGTATTTGTTTTTTATTTCGAATTCTTTGAAAATCGGTCATCACCGCCTTGATTAGCGCTATCTTTATTCTCGGATTTAACGATCGACTTATTCTTATCCGTTATGGCCCTAGTCGAGGTTATCTGTAGGAGGAACTTCGTTGTAAAAAATTGGATTGTTTATAATTTAAAAATTAGTTAATAATTGCATACACATAACAATAACCTTGACATCATTCCCAGAATGAATATTTACTCAAAATATTGTTTTAAAAGCTATTCTAATAGTTTTCTACTCATTTTAGTTTTGTTGAATGAAATCATAATATCTAGCTTTAATTAAATCTGTAATAAAAACAAGTGTTGTCCTTGATTTTATTACCTTGATTACCTTCATTTGAAGGTATGCTTTCTTCATCTTTAAATTTGTGGTCTGTACTCATAGTAATTGAAAAAAAAAACAGGATTACCTCAATCTATTTTACATATGTTAATTTCATCATAAGCTTACATTTATCTAGGTATGTGTATCATTACGCCCTCAATACGAGACTACCATGTTAGGTCATTTTTTTTATACGAACTACTTTACATACGATATTATTTATGTTTTACATCGATTATTTTAATCACACAATTAACATTTTTTTATTAAACGTGTTCATAACATTACGCATATATTTGCGTTTTTGATTTGAAGGTAACAGGCTGGAAATTTTAAATATTTTTTCAATAATTATAATATTTTATAAAAATCAATAAAGCAAAAGTTGTAAACAAATAATAGGATTTAAATGATTTTTATTATTACAACTGGGCCTCTAGATTAGGCCAAGTGTGTCATAAGACATTAAAAATAAAACTTATGATCATTACACGCGCTTCTAAACTTTTAATTAACCTTTTTTCTCGAGCCAAAATTTAATGGCGTATTTATAATAATAAGATCCAGTTGAAAAAAAAAACAATAATTACTTTATTTTATTAATTCTCATGATAATTATGTTAAAATAATACGTAGGTAATACGTAGGTATACGTTAATATTTTATACAAAACAAAAAAAAAAAAATTTTTATAAAAATAAAAGGTATAGGTTACATTTTTAGTGTTTAAGTAGTTTTACTGGCTTATACCTAATTTAATAATTAACTATAAATATTTCCACTTAAAAATAAAAGATTGTGATCAATGTCATTGTGAAATATGTTGTATAGTTTAATGACTAATCAACATGTATATTAATATTTAAAAATATATCGTGACTAATACTGTTTGTACCATAGTTTTTATCGAGGCAAATTCAGTGACCCTAGAAATACTCGTATTTTCAACGATATTGCTACACGATAACACCAGCATGCATACGTTATTTTATGCATATATTATATACCTACAATTATAAATTTGTTTTGTTACCTTTTGAAATTGGGATATTTATTACGAGTTAGAATTTCAAATAATCATTATAAATTTGTTAATTGATTGATTGAATCGTTGAAAGAGTGAGCGGACCAAAACGTGGTCGGTGTTTCGTAAAATCCAGTCATATAGGAATTGAACCAGGTTTCTATAAACCTAACTATGTGTCTTTAATTGAAACTGATCAAAGGGAAGTTACTTTTATAAAAGCTGTCATTCCGAGTGAGTTTTAATGGAAAAAAAGAATTGACAAATCAATCAGCAAAATCTTATTTTCAATTTCTAAATACTAGTTATTTAGCATTGGCAAAATGCCATATAAACAATCGATAAGAATTGTTTCCTGTTTAAACAACTTACAAGTCTAATGTTGTACATTGGAGCTTATTGTAACAATAAATTCTAGAATTTTAAAGTTTTTTTTTTCTGCGATGTAGCACTATAAACACAACAAGGTCTATTGCTGCGATAACCTCGCGTGTTTGTGACCTGCATTTTAAACTTAACCGTGTAATGACATACCGGTTTATAGACCTTCAAACTCGTTGATATTACGTCAACACGCCTAAATGAAATGATGTCGCGAAATTATGTCATTGTTTTGATCTTTATGAATACTATCAGATATAGGCAATCTTTGATTATAATTAGCTATTAAATAATCATATAATTAAGTAACTGTGACCCATAAATTGTATCAGATTTGACTGACGAATGAAGCGGTATTGTTTAATTTGATAATCTATGTACCTAGTCAAAGGGATTTTATTCACGCATGAATTTATTGAACATTGAAAATAGTAAATAAGTATATAAAAGTATTGATAGGAAAACTAAATTTTATTTAAAAGCTTTATACACAGGATCGGGATATGTTAGTATTAGTTTATAATTAAGTTATTTTACTGCAATGATATTTTACTTGCACATAATATACTTTTTTAACCTGCTTCTTAAGGGGAGACATAAATATACATGTTACAAGAAATATGAAATCTTATGTCTATAGAATGACTTTAAAAAGTGGAAATATTTCTACAAATGCAATAAATACTGCATGTTAAACGTTTTAGAAATTAAAAAAAAACTTTGTGATTTTTATTATTGCACGTAACAAACTCTCATTAAAAAAAAAAAACAAGTAATGTATCCATTTTCTTGAAACATTTGTGTTATTTCCACAAGATTCCCAAGTAAACGTAAATATTATACGAAATCATTACCGTTGGCGATGCAGACACAATTATTGTCAATTAAAATAGCGATTTGAATAATAAGTTAGCGTGTGTCCCGCTCCTTCCTCAACACTGTGGCCTCAATGCATTCTTAACGTAATGTGTGAAGATAATCTTCAAGGGCAATTCAATATCCTGTTACGTTATCAAAATTCCAGCTATGATATTTGCAATGTTTATATTATAAGTAAATAGTTTATTATTATACTCTTATATTATTCTATTTTATTACAGAACTTAAGTTACGGTAAAATTTTCCCATTCTGTGTGTGAATTATTAAGATTTATTGGCAACACAGGCTTCTATTAAGATAATTGGAAGAATCAAAGTAGAATATTATAGTGTAAACATTAGTGCATTTCATACAAGCTGTTCCGATAGACTCAGTCCTTTAACATGTTAAGACACAGAAAGAGATCAGTAGCAGTAACAGTAACGTGATTTCTGAGGCACTAAAGTACAACACTATAAAGTTTAAAAATTCTAGCTGCTACAGCAATTTGATTTACAGAAAAAAACAACAATAAACTAATGAATCAATATGCTATAAATGGAATAAACAGCTACTAAAAATAAACGACGCAGTATCTTATAACACATTAGAAGAAGTAAAGGCTTTAATTGTCTATATAAATAAAATGTTAATAAGAGTATTAATTACAAAATGTTTTCAATTTCCAGGCATTGACCTGTTCCTGCGTGGCGCTGCACTACCACAGCTACAATGGCGACGCGGACATCGGCATGCTGGTCACCGGTACCTTCATCGGCTACCTCATCATATTTGCTGGTGCTGCTGCCGGTAAGACTATATTGCATATTTGTTAACACAAAGATTCTTCTGACTAACTTTAGTAAACCAATTTATTAAAGTTATTATTAAAAGCACTTACCACACAAAACCCACTAAATCGGTAAATCGTACTAGTATATTGTAAATATTAGTCACCAGTGATTATCTATCTGTCTAGCTATCCGATTATTCTATACGGTATGAACAATTGTCTTGATTAAACAAATATAGTGTGAGTATGACCTCATTTGGTCGAGTCAACAGACTCACCAATATAAAGATCAATATATTAATATACCTAACGTTTACACTTACACGAACGAAAAAAAACAGCTTATTTTAATATTTGAATGAACGTGAAAATTTATTGTGCCTTTCACGAAATTGATTTGTTATGGCTTTGTTAAAACACGTACAATTTAAGTGGTTTGTTTAAATTAAGTTAAATAAAGAGAAAAATCAGCGTTCGCTTTAAATAAAAACCAAAACAAAGTCCTATTATATCCGAGTACCAAGTTTCTCTTAACTTAAATATAAGTTTTTTGTATATTTTAAGAGAAACAAGCAACACTTTTAACATCTATATTAATAAATTTATGACGAATTAATAATATTCACATTTAACCCTCCAATTTAATGTAACACGTGTTCTGTATGTGTCCCTACTTAATAAAAGACCAAGGTCATGGTCGAATTTGCAAGTTTTTATGAACGTGTGAACTTTGGCGGTATCGATGCTTGATAATAATATAAATGAAAGTATTGAATTGATAATACATTATATTATCTATCTTATATTAATATTGCACTGTCTCTGTATTACCATATGGTAAATGATCATCATCATCGTTCTGCGCTTATCTCATTTTTATTTGGGCACATGTCTTCTTCTTCCATACTTCTCTCTCTGACGTCATCTCACAACTAACATTATTTTCATTTCTTTGGTCGTTCCTGACCTCTCCATATTATAAACTAGTGGTCACCCGCGGATTCGCTTGCGTTTTATGGTATTGTTTGTCATATGTTAGGCAAAAAGTAACCTATATCCTTTCTTGAAGTTTAAGTTTGCTTTGTACCAAATTTTATCAAATGCGTTCAGCGGTTTGGTCGTGAAAGAGTGACAGATAGACAGGGAGAGTTCCTTTCACATTTATAATATTAATATAGATTGTATAGTATAATATATAATATTTTTTTAATAATTTCTAGGCTACGTAATGCAGACCCAGGCACACAAACGCATCGACATTTTCTACTCACTCGTGGGTGTTGCTCTGTTCGTCGCTAGCGGAGCCGTGTTGATTGACAGGTAATATTGAAATACACGCTAATTATGCTAAACACACTCCTAAAGAACAGTCTCAGTGTTTGCTTGAACAGCAAAACAGCTATAAAAACTCGTAATAAAATACTATTTTTATTACGTTTACAGCCATTTTCTTTTAACTATCTATCTTTGATTGAATAAAGAAACTATTGAAAGTTAGTTTTCATTTAACCAGTAATAATAGATTCGTTTAAAAACTTAAACTCGGAACATTTTGATAAATGTGATCTATTTAAAATTCAATAATTCTATTTCTTTTCTACAATTTTTTTTTGTTGTTTTATTATTTTTGATTTTGTAAATTGTATGTTAGATGTCGTATTATATTAATTAAAATCACCATGAAAAGCGGACCAATAAATGAAGTTCATGATATTTCATTTGTAAAAGTATATGTAGCTTTGGTGCTAAAGGGATGAATGACACTGTCACAACAAAAATCCTTTTAAAAAAATTCTGTAGATAACGATCAATTTCTTTAAATATATTATCCAAAGACAATATTCCATAGAATCTCAAAATATTTTTTTTAATTCCACATTTCAAATATCTTCTATATGTAGATTTAGACTTAGAATCTTGTATATGTAGATTTTTGCGTATGCGTAAAAAAATGTTTGAGCAGTTACAATAATGTTGGTTATATTTATATTTCAGATTCCAGAACTATTCCAAGTCCGAATTCAGGGACAAGAATTTGGCAAAGGCTTCGCTCTCAATCATCAACGGCGCCATTTTGCTGATTGACGCCGTGCTGACCCAGCGTGGAGGCTAAACCGTGCCCTTTTATTATCAATTTACCTGTAAAGAGTCTCTAAAACATTTAACAAGTATTTCTCCATTCTAAAGAATGGATTTTAAAAATTTACAAATAATAATTATTATTCTTAATTGCATATAAGCTCATGTATGCATTTCGATATTTATTGATGTAACCGCTTTACGTGTTCGTGTTTTAATATAAGATTCATCGGTAAACATCAACTTGTCAAAATGTTCTGTAAAAAAAATAATGTGCCTTGAAATCATTCCATTGATAAAAACAACAGTTTAAAAATATTCAATAATCAACAAGCTTTAAGAAATAAGCGAGAATTACAAATTCGTCCATAGATAGAATTTAAGGATTTATATTTTTTGTATGACTGTATTTAAAACTTCTAGGATATATTATAGGTGTGCTGTTATTTCTTTATTTCTAAACTGAATATCTTTTAATAATAAAAAAATACAACTAGTCTTCCATGTACAAAACGATACGCAAGCTAACCACCATTATTCCGTTAATTAGTATACAAGTTATTGTTTTTGTTATGATAATATTAATAAGTATTTAATATACCTCAGACTTAAGGTGAACCTTATAGGTGCACTTTATCTAGATCAAACGGAAAAATCTTGAAATATCAAAGAAAAACAGACCAATATTTAATGTTAAACAATACCTTTTAAAAGTCAATCAGTTCTAAGTACTCAAAAGTTTTTGATATTTTTCTTGCATTTTCATGTAACCACCAATGTTTTTTTATCTGTTTTAATAAATGTAATTTATTTTTAATTTGTCTTTTCTTGTTTCCCATCGCAGATAAGATAATATCAAATAAGTATCTTTCGTCTATTTAACCGAAAATTCATAACAAAATAAAATCAATCGAAATAAATAAAACAAGGTAATATGATTAAAAAGAATTAAGAAGTGAAGTTTGATCATCGTGTAGTTCTTAGTCAAGGAATTACTCAACTATAGTCCTTAACAAGAACAAATTTATACACTTATGTGTGTAGATATACAGAGTCGGATTTAAAGGTGTGGAGGCCCCGGGGCCACAAAGCAGTGAGGGCCCTAGACAAACAGATGCGTGAACACCCTAATAATTATATTATTATGAGTTAATTAGTTTTTTTTTATTTCAATCAGTAAGCTATGAATTGTTTCGTATTTGTATAACTAACTTTTAAAATATTAAATAGTAACATTATTATAATTTGACTATATCTCAGTATTTGTTAACTTGCTGAAAACTGTGGCCCCCTCTCATGTGGAGGCCCCCTCTCATGTGGAGGCCCCAGGGCAGTTGCCCCGGTTGCCCTCCCCTAAATCCGGCCCTGTAGATATACACTCGTTCATCTTATATGTGTGTATCTTATAATGAGATAATTGATGTCTGTTTGTGCTGTTTTTATGTAAACTAGAGCTTGATGAAGACTGCGAAGCGTCTTGCGAAAGAAACAAACGTATAGCAATGTACACGCTTCGCCGTTCGCACCGCGCGAAATTTCGCTTCGGCGAATTTCCCGTGGCCAGGCGGTAACGCGCAGGTAGAGTTAATTTGTCTGATGCATAAAGTATGTCAATGCTTATGTCACTTCTAAATTGTTTTAAGCATAGTAACTCAATAATTACAAAGCTGTGGCATAAATGATAAAGTACAAAGTAGTATACAACAAAAACAACAACGGCCTGTAAATTCCCACTGCTGGGCTAAAGGCCATTCCAATGCGGGATGGTGGAATACACATGTGGCAGAATTTCTATGAAATTTGTCACATGCAGGTTTCCTCACGATGTTTTCCTTCACCGCTGAGCACGAGATGAATTATAAAGACAAATTAAGCACATGAATCAGCGGTGCTAGCCTGGGTTTGAACCCGCAATCATCGGTTAAGACGCGTTCTAACTACTGGGCCATCTCATCCTCTAAAGTAGTATATTACTTCAAAAATTTATACTTGGTATTCTTTTGGTCCAGTAATGTAATAAATTAAGAAATATATTTTTGAAAATTTAGACCAAGCTATTTGATTTCAGTCGCTAGTATTACTTATTATGTAGTACTTACAGTTTTCTTTTTGTATTGATGCAGCAGTTGCTACAAAGAAGGAGGTCATTTATCTATTTTGAAAAAAATAAAGGACCTAAAATGCACCCCTATGAAGTACATTTAATAAAATTAAGTTTAAATTATGAATAAAAAAAAATCATATAGAAGCAGACAAGATATTGATATAAAATTACTGAAAGTAAAATGTTAACGAAGCTAACATGTTAAGTTAAGTTATATATCATAGATTAAGTTTTAGTTATTATTTCCAGTCACTTATAATTACATTCTTTGTATAACTCTGATATTATCAGAGGAATGTAGTTCTTTATTTATTTGGTACGAATTATATGAAATTGTATTTTAAAACTAAAATAAGGAAGAAATTATAATCGTATTATTCATTTATTCGCGAACCAACACAAAGTTACTCTAAGAAAATTATAAAGTTTATTGAAACAACAAAACTAGTTCTACTGAGGTTTGTAACCATTTGTTTACTTTATCTATTCAACACCAATCATTTGGTTGCTAAAGATGAATTGTATTGTTTAAATCTTTGTCCCAAATTTACAAATGAACATTATCCCAATGAATTATGCTGTGAATATTACCGAATAATCAAATACATTAGTAGTGCCACGGTAATGTGATAAACATTACTATGGCAATACTATATGTAATTATTTAAATATTATCTATAATAAAGATACAAACAATACCCCACCTAAAAATGTTGTAAATTATTGTCTAGGGTGATAAAAATGCTGTTTTAATAATGTGTACACAGTAAGTAAATAAATCTACGTAATCAATCAAATGGATGTAGCACTCAACGTACTGACAAAGCTAATAAAACCTCCAGCTATTAGCAGCGAAATGTACACCTACTATAAAATATGATCGACTTAGATGTGACCAGTAATCAATTAGAAACAGTCGTCTAAGTATTTTAACATGCTTGAAAATGAAGAATATAATAATAATAGTCACGTTGTTTGTGTTTGGTACATTTTTAAAGGCTTCTGAAATAACAGAGCAAGCAGCAACTATCGCAAATCAAGAATACACACCGAATCGTTTGACATCTGTTGTTTGGTGGCGTTGTGATCAACACAATGTAACAGATTTTCTAAAAAAATTCAAAGGTTTAGTAGTTACAGTTAAAATTAGCGATGAACATTTTAAGAACATCAATTTTCATAAAGCAGTTTTATATCAGCAAACTGTTTTCTTTGCTGCTGCTCCGTATGAGTTTGAATATTTTATTGAAAGAATAAATCAAGTTATTATTGTTCCTATACGCGTGATTATGATATTGTCAAATCAATGGACTGATTCTGTCGACGCCTTTACTGAAATAGCCGGGAAAAATGATGTCAGTGATATCATTATATTGAGAATGGATACAAAAGGTAAAATTAGATATTCAACGTATAAACCGTTTGGAAACGGAGCTTGTGCAAATTATACAGCGCTAGATTTGAATATTAATACGAACATCAATGAAACTTTCTTTATAAGGAAATACAACAACTTTCATAAATGTCCAATTCGAGTTACGATGCTTGAATTCATACCTTTCGTTGAATTTACAAAAGAAAATCATACAATTACTGAAGTTGGTGGTGCTGATGGTCTTCTACTCTTGTTGCTGCTGGAAAGATTAAATTCATCATTAGATGCAATTTTATATAAAGATCATATTTCGGGCACAAACAAAAACAAGACAGATTTTCTCGACGACTTAAGACATAACGATGCAGATATTTTAATACCTGGTCTTGTTTGGACATCGAAAAGATATGCAGTTGTACAAGTGTCATCCTCATTTAATTGTATCAATGTGGTTTGGTGTATGCCCAAACGCCGCGAAATATACGAGTGGGCTAAAATTATACTGCCTTTTATAAATGTATCCACCCTACTTATTTTGGCGGGATTTTTCTTTATGTTTGTCACAATGAAGCTCGTTCATAGAATCGCAAAGAAAAGTGACAATGAAATAATTTTCAGAATGCTGGCTATATTCCTCGGCCAAGATATAAATTATTATTCAAGTTATTGGCTAATAAACAGCTTGTTTAACTTTTGGATTTGGTTTTGCATAATTGTTCGTATATCATATCAAGGAAATCTTATTGATGGTTTGCGAAAAAGTATTTTAGAACCAAAGATATCGTCACTCGATGAAGCAATACAAGTCGTAGATGGAGTTGGAGGTCCGATAGCATTTCTAGAATATTATCATAATGCATCAATTGAATATAATTTTATAAAGTTGAAATTGGCTGATATTACGACCTACATAAAAGATATAGGCGCAGGTAAGAAATTTTTGCTTGCGGTTGATTTGTTACAAGTAAAATTTTATAATCAAGCTGTGCAAATTCTCAAAGAAAACGGAACAACCATGCCGAAAAGTTTTTATATGCGGCCTCGTTGGTCAGGTGCTGCGGAAATTTCTCGTCTTATTAATCATATAGCAGAATCAGGTCTCTACGTGAAAATAGAGAACGATATAATATTGAAATTATTATTGAGGAATGAAAAATTAAGTAAAACAGATGTATCTTTGAAACCAATGGGAATGGAGTTATTGAAATCCTGTTTCTATGGACTTACCTGCATGTACATTATAAGTTCAGTTGTTTTTACTCTAGAAATATTATGGAGTAAGTACATAAAGAAAATATATTGATGTCATTTTAATATTAATTTAAACCCTAAAAATGTATAATTAAAACAAAATTTAAAAAGAAAATTAAACAAGGCAAGCGCATTACGTTAAATTTAGCTCGAATTAAGAGGATTAACTAATATGCCTAGTAAATAAATTAAGATAATTATCATATTATGAGAACGCTAAAAATTATATATAACACTAAAAGAATTTACATTAATAATAGGCAATGTTTCATGTGCTTTAATATGAAGCTGTGTAAATTGAACAAATTAATATTTTAACTGGCAATATCCGTGTCGAAAGAGATATTCTTTGTGTACTGGTAGCCTTTCATTTGCCTTCCATAACCTTCACCTTCTCATCATTATAAGTTATTTGCTTAAATCTAAAATCATGAAAGCTACACCGCTTCTATTAATTTAGAAAAGTAACAACTCCTCCTGACTTTGTACGGTAAATTAAGAACTTTGTTTACTCCCCGATCGCTACACTACTCACCGGGTCCTTTTACGACGCAAATAAATGAAAAAAAAAAAAAACATCGGAATACCTAGATCTAATATATAATAATTCATACACGAATAATGAAAAAACAAATTTGTATTTGCATGTGTATATTTTATTTTAACACCATAATTTTATCTGGAATCTCTTTTGCTAAAATTAATAATTTCAAATAAATACTTATAGAAAAATTGTTGTTTTATTGTAAATATTTGAAGATATTGCAACAGACATATGATTATACTGTTTACTAAAATGGTTTACTAAACTCTTAAAGTGTCCGTCTTGCTTATAATATTGTCATCTCTTTCTGACGTCTCTTTACAAATGTATCGAAATGTACATATTTTCATATCGACTTAACCGATAAAATTATATGTTCTTAGAAACAAAATATGTAAAGGCAAATCGAAAACGATTTATATACGGAATACACAAACTCTATCAACATTTAAAGAACATTCGTACTCTGATCGGCTATCAATGTATTGAATGTATTATATAAGACAAATACAAAGTATTTCAAGAAACGGTCTGGTATGACCTTACGATAGCAGATTTGATTCGCACTTATTGCAAATTATTATACAAGAAATACAAATGTTTACAGAAAACTGTGACTACTTCGGATAGTATGAGGCGTTTCACAGAGGTTACTTTTCAATCCAAAGCCAACATAATAAGCCTTATAGAGATGGAGGTATGCTACATGAGTGACACCCATGAAGCTGTAATGATACAGCTACAATGCGTGGCGACCAGAAGGTAGCGTATCCACCTTAACGAAGTTATTCTGGAATGGAATCTAGGCTTAAGAGTATCTGTCACACAAAGTCACGTGGAAGATGGAGCTTCGAGTAACATTTTCCAATTCGCTCCAGAACTTTCAACATCGCTACCATCCTGGGTCATCTCCCATCTAACATATATATTTAGATAGTCGAAAATAATGCAAGCGTTTATAGGCGGCCGTTTATAAACGCTGTGTGTGCGATATAGTACAGGGTAAAGGGGTCTTCTGCTGTGTCTACAAAGAGTCATTACTGTGACAAATGCGCGAGCTTCGTCATAACTACATTACGCATTTAAACATTATAATTCATTTTACATGGACAGGAATAAATGTTTGATTTTCTTATTTACTTGCGTTTATTTGAGAATTAAAGCTCACACATTTATCTAGTTTGCACAGTGATATAATCTTAATACATTTATAATGCCTTTATTGTAAAGAACACAACTAGCGTTATTATTGGTATCAGGTGCTGTGGATTCAGTGATTCAGATATTAGAGTACATTTACATGGCTATTAAAAATTGAATTAATCGAATTTAATATTCATTAACAAAATATACCTATTACCTTTTTTGTTATATGTAATTATGTTTATTAGATCCAGATAATTTAAATACACTGGTAAAGTATATCTGTATTGTATGCTATACTTTTTGACGTGTACAACCATAAAACACTTTCAAACAAAACAGCTCTGCACTATTTTAATAGTCTGCGCCATAGAGAGGCTAACCACATCCTAACGTATTTTACAGTGTACTCGTATGTGTTGTACAGTGAATGATCTAACATCTATACACAAAGCTAAAATATGAAACAGATCGGAAATGGTTTGATCGTCCATTACTCGAGCCGCTATCCGTTCAAAACTGTCAAATGGAAGAAGCTGGAACTGGAAAACACCTGCCTAGAGGTGAGAGCAGTACTTCAACAACAACAGCCTGTAAATTTCCGACTACTGGGCTAAGGCCTCCTCTCACTTTGATGAGAAGGTTTGAAACATATTCCATCACGCTGTTCTAATGCGAGCTGGTGGAATACACTAGTGGCAGAATTTCTATGAAATTTGATATATGCAGGTTTCCTTACGACGATTTCCTTCACCGCCCAGCTCGAAATTAATTATGAACACATATTAAGCACATGAAAATGAAGTGATGATGTGATCATCGGTCAAGATGCACACGTTGTAACCACTGGGCCATCTCGGCTCTACATGTTTGTCGGCAATACTTCATGTGAGGCCGAATTAGCGCCTTGTATAGTTTTAGATGAACCGACATGTATAAATAATTGTATCATACTATACTTTATTCTTATGATGGAATAAAGTTGACGCTAATTCTTCTTTACTCTGCCCAGTTTTTCTTATATAACTTTATTTCATAACATGAATTAACTTATACAATTGTTTTTACCAGTATATATTTTTCATTCAATCATACATGAAGGGATTTTCTTTTCAATTTATTACCTTACATATATCATTTAGTCTATAACAGATACCAACTATAAAATATTTTTCTTTAATAATATGATCTGCAAAGAAAACTTCATATTAATTATAGTTTTAAGAATTTAATTTAAAACTGATTTAATAATTGAAATATATTGCGGTAAAACCATTTGTAACATTTTTAACGGTTGATTTACAGTAATAAGTAATTGAATGTAATGAACACTAGTTATTTTATAAATATTCTGTGATAAAATAAGGATGGCTAGTATATGTATGTGGATGCATTTTTTGTGACCTACATCATTCTATTCTATACGCCTAGCAGGGAGACATGTTTTCATGCAAATGAAATTTGTGGTGCTCGTTATCTCTGGGACGTATCTTTAATAACCATAAATCAACAAATCGAATCGTAGCAATTATTTATAACCTAGAAAAACCCTCGGTTTCAATTTTCCTGTTAAGAGATTAAAATATTTTATGTCCATATATACCAGGAATTGTCAAATACATCCGCTATCATAATCTTTTGTATGTATTAAAATAGGCATTTTTGAATGTTACAATGTTTTGAATAAAGGAACCAAAAACTGATTAAATTAATTAATTACCAGACATATTTAATTTTTTAAAAGTTGAATATTATTTACTATTGCAATATTTTGAATATTAATTTAATTTGTGTTTGTTTACAAAATTTACATTCTATACAAAATGTCAGAAATATCGTTGTATACATTCGAAAACGAATGAGCATTTTTTAAATAATGTTTTATTTTATTTAAAATGCATTCGCAGCTTCGTTATAACATCCCGGTACTAGATTTGCTAAAGTGTACTGACGTTATGTCGGGAAATTCTCAATAACAGCCCCAACTGTGGCATTGGTAGTGTTGCCATATCCGTAGACCGGAAAGTATGTAAAGTCGTGGGGACTCCCGGTGCCTGGAGCCCACTCGCTTTTGATTGTCGTATCGGATTAAGAGAGTTAACAAGTTATGTTTACGAAAACACCAAGTTTGATATCTTCTTTTTCAGTTACATATTTCATGTTAAGATAAGATTCGGCATTTAATTACAATATCGGGGCTGATGGTATAAATGATCTTTGCCATAAATTGTCGAACAAAGTGTAATAAAAATAAATTATTAGTGCTTGTAAAGGGATCTAACTTTCACAATGTAGTTCAACCATCTCAATACTAGGTTATTGTCGCTTCTTAATCATTTCAATATATTGCATTTATTTTTTAAATAATTAAACGATATAATCACAAAATAACTAAACTTCAAAACGATGGCAGATCCGATTTAGTCAATGTATATTTATGTTATGATTTGATGCTTCTCAAAGCACTGTATGCGCTTTCGCCGTCAGAAATTAAAATGCTCAAGTCCCTCGAGAGTCGCCGGATTCGTCCAATCCGAGATATCGATTCACATTTGTCCGCTCTAATTGCGATCATTTAGATTCACTACTTTGTTACTACTAGAGACCCTGATACAGATGCTCTGTTTAAAACGTAACATTCTTAGTTTTTTTATATGGTCGACAATATAAATTCAACATTATTAAAAATTCCAATAATAATATAATATCATTACAATATCCGAGATGGCCCAATGGTTAGAACGCCTGGATCTTAACCGATGAGTTCGGGTTCAAACTCAGGCAAGCACCACTATATATATCTGCTTAGTTTTCGTTTATAATTCATCTCGTGCTCGGCGTTGAAGGAAAACATCGTGAGGAAACCTACATGTGTCTAATTTCATTGAAATTCAACCACATGTGCATTCCACCAACCCGCACCAACAGCGTGGTGGAATATGTTCCAAACCCTCTCCTCAATGGGAGAGGAGGCCTTAGCCCAGCTGTGGGTAATTTATAGGCTGTTACTTTATAATGGTATTATTTGATTTCCCATTAAAACACAGGTTTTATACCGCGGTGCCTCTCAATTCACCTACACTAAATAACCTATTTAAATAGTTTTTAAGTATTACCAACTTCTAAATGAAAACAAATAAAGGTGCGAATAGAACCTTAACCGGTCAAATCGTTCCTAAATTAAACAATCATTATATCAATTAATCAAGTCGGTAAACTACTGTTTAATAATCACTTCTGAAAGCAGATACTTATTAGTTTTTAAGTAATAAGTGTACTTTTCAATAACAAATTTTTCATTAATGTTATTTTAAAATCTTGAACTGTTCAAATTGTATTAATATAATTAATGTATCTGAAATAGCCTTTACCCAATTGACACAGACACGTGCAATTAGAGTGAGCTTCCAAATCTATCTGATGAATCAACCAGCAGCTATTAAATTATTCCAAGCTTTTGGAAATACACCAAACCTATGAATAAATTATGCTGTGGTACTTTTTCCGTTAATAATTTTCATAATTTAGAAATTTAATATTATGGTAATTTTAGTTTTTTAAATCAATCAAATCAAATCAAAATATACTTTATTCGAGTGGGCTTTTACAAGCACTTTTGAATCGTCATATAACAATTAAGTGAAGCTACCACCGGTTCGGAAAGTAGATTCAACCGAGAAGAACCGGCAAGAAACTCAAAACAATAGTTACTCTTTTTCAAAATACAGTCATGTTAGTTAATACAATTATTTAAATTAATATATCCTGCCTGGAAGTCAACCGGTATTAAGTCCACGCTTTTTTATCATCTACAAAATCTTGTATCGAATAATACGCCTTTTTTACCAATGTATTTTTTTATAAACGATTTGAATTTACGAGACGGCAAAGTAAAAAAAAATTTAAAAAGTATGCAATTACATAATTATTTATTTAATTTATTTCATCTAGTAAAGAATATATTACGAGCAAAAATCATAACAAGTGATGTTAAAAATAAAAAAGGAGTAATATAACCTCCATGTAATTTCTACGGGTTAGGAATATTTTTTCTTATGACATGATAATAATAATATGAACCTGCTAAGTATAAAAGTGGAGTCAAGAAAAAAAAACTAGAAAAACATGGGATGATGTCTCGCACGACTGCCGTTGGTGGATGCGGTCATTCTCAAGAGAGCACTCTGAAAACTGAACATGTCATATTATGGTGCAAAAATTATACTCTCTTAAAGTCATATTCCGATGGGACGAATATCCAACGCAAAGAAATAAGGCATAAACTAGGATTCAGGTTTAAATAGTTACATTTGTTAGTGTCTTAAAACTTATATCACGGTATTTATGTATGGAAAAACACTGCACGGAAGCAAAATCTTTATTAAGTATTTAAACACAATATTGTAGTTACTCCAGGTAATTGCTAATTATATTTATTTTTTATTTGGTACGGCCTGGAGTTATAAGTTTCGGAATAGTTTTATTGTTAACTTACAATTGAATAATTTTGAACGTGTTCTGGCATCCTAATATAAAAGAGTATGCAGTGTCCCACAACAAATGACTAACCCTGTGTAGTCCGATAACAGAGGTTTATGATCGCTCCTTGTATTAAAATTGAAATCGTCATAAATTCTAGAAAAATCATTTTTATGTCACATATGTACAATATATGTTTGACAAGTACTAACGTATATACTATAAATATTGGTCAACCATTTATATTTTGAATCCTTTAAAATTTTGTAAAGCTACAGAATTTTCGCCAAATATTTTGTTGCAGAGATTTCATTGATTGTAATCAACACAATAATTGTTGTTAAATATTTAAACTCATCAAATATAATCAAAAATAAATTAAGATTTCAGGTCTCTTAATTATTTCTTATAAACTTCGATTTTCCTTTTATTCTATATGTGTAACATAAAACAATTTTTTTATATATAGGTTGTCCAATTGCATTTTAGTTGATTAAATTGACAGAACCACTGGATATATGCAAACAGTGTTATAATCAATACCATTTGCCAATGAAAGCAAACAGGTATGCTGCCTTTGATCCACAGAGTAACAACTAGCTCAAACTCCATATAAGCGGTATATGTAAATAATATTAAATTGAGTTTACTATTGATATTTTAAAGTATTAAAAGTTAAATTTGATCGAAAA
Source organism: Vanessa cardui (assembly GCF_905220365.1). NCBI lineage: Eukaryota > Metazoa > Arthropoda > Insecta > Lepidoptera > Nymphalidae > Vanessa > Vanessa cardui. The sequence goes on along the minus strand of NC_061127.1, from coordinate 5,357,666 downwards.
TGATTTATGGGTGACGTTTAACAAGTCATTGCCAGCGCATTCCCCATTTGTAATACCGGGGCACCGCATGGAGTAAACAATACCGCGCATGTTGCCGTCAAAAGCCAACGTTGTCCAAGTGAATTGTTGTGCCAGTGACTCCTATTTGGACACCGGCGATAAATCGTCCAAAAACAATAGGCCAGTAGCGCCGCCTAGCGCCGCGCCATTCGACGTACATAAATCAGTCGTTCGCCAGCGCGGCCCATGTTGTATAGACAACTAAGTGAACATTCTTTAAACGTGTCACGGCACTTTGAATAACAAAATCGTTCATTCCATATTTATAATCTACATTCGTTTGAATGGCGAATAACGCTTTAGACTTCGTTTAAGCAGAGCTTGGAACGAGCATTGAGTCGGATTGAGAAATCTTGCTTTTGGCGATTTTATAACAACACAAAATATAACTACATGTTTCTGTTATTTATAAATACCTATCTCGTAAATGCATATGGTACATTTTCACATAAAATATTTATTCTACTAGTCGTAATAGTAGAGTAAATAGGGTATGTAACATCTTATTCGCCTAACTTACCTTTTAAATTTCCGGCTACTTTGTTTTCAGCATAAATTTTAAAGATATGAATGTTCAAATCTTTATCAACTTTCTTAGATTACGACTTACAAAGTATTTTGTGTGAGCGCTGCGAACTTGCATTGAACAGAAATGCTTGCGGAATCGATACAGCACGGATAGATATCGAGATTGTATGTATGTATTTGTTTGGCTGTTGTGTTGATCTTATAGGCTTAACAGAGTACCCTTTGTATGGCTTATTAATAGTATTCGTTGTTGTTGTGCCAATACAAGATAAAACTGACTGTGACCTGATCTGACAAACAGGATGTTCTTAAAAAAATATTCATCAATATTCTGATTTTGTAAACTATAAAAAATATAAAAATGTAAAAAATGTAAATACTAGCCGTTACCCGCGGCTTTACTTGCTTAGAATATGACGTCAGAGAACTAGCCAAGTCAGAACTTAGACTATAACATATTATCCTGAGATATGGAAATAAATTATGTTTTATGTACTTATAAATACATCCAGGACTGGCCATAGTACTTGGCACCCATTTAGATTTTCAACGACAAAAGAAGTGCTTTTGTTGTTGAAGTCAATAACCAAGGCTTATATTTTAATATTGTACTTGGCTCTCATTTTACATTTATGTTTTTTAATTGGATTATATTTACGAATTATCTGTATAAAACATTTATGTAAGACCTCTCTGTTTACAACACTATTTTCCAATTAAAAAGTAGAGTAAGTACAAATTTCATGTAAATCGGTCTAATAGTTTTGGCGTGAAAGCAGGACAGACAGACAGTCACTTTCGCATTTACAATATTAGTATGGAAGAAGGGTAGTATGGATAAATATCGTAAAGTTTGCGTTGCAGTATAATAAAACTATAGAAGATGTATAATTCTTAAGACCAATAAATGTGTCATAAAAGAGTTGATAATTGACTGTACGTCGCTGACACCTCACACCTGTAACCAGTATTAACGGAGACATGTGTCACAGGTCCGTCCAGTACAGAGTCTTCGTATCGAGCAGATTTGTAATGCGACACAGTTGCATCGCGATTTGCGTGTTTCGACGATGCAACAATTTGCAGAAAAGTTCCCAAAGTTTTGTATTACTGAATATTCCAGTTCTAATAAAATCTTGGGATACATAGTTTAGGAATATACTGATCATAAGTGCTTTGCATTTCTATTACTTTTAATTGGTTTACTGTGTCTATTTTTATTCGAGAAAAAAAGTTAGTGATCTGCATTATGTAAGTTAATATACGTGTAGGTACACTAGTACAATGTTCCCGCTCCAACTGCGGTTTAGGTCCCATCATATCAGGCCAATAAGATCAAACAAGACACCTGTCGTAAAAGTTTTCCAAGCCCTTTGACATGTTACACACTCTACCAACCCTAAACAAATGGGTTAAGGGCTAAACGCATGGTATTTGATATTCAAATATCGACTGTCCTTTGTTTACACTATTAAGTTTTTTTTATCTGTTTTTGTTTTAGTTACTTTATCTATACAATTTAATTTACAAGTTTTCATTTGAAATATTATTAAATCACCTAAAATTACTTAATTGTTTAGACTTTTCGTTAGTTGGTACAACTCTTCTTCTGCTACTCCAGTCAGAATAAGGCCGTCTCTTATATGTACGTCTTACTGAAGTCTCATTTGATAAAATTTTAAGTAACTTTCTGTTAAGTTTTTTTATGGTGTAGGTTGGCGGACGAGCATATGGGCCACCTGATGGTAAGTGGTCACCATCCACCCATTGACAATGACGCTGTAAGAAATATTAACTATTCCTTACATCGTCAATGTGCCACAAACCTTGGGAACTAAGATGTTACGTCCCTTGTGCCTGTAGTTACACTGGCTCACTCACCCTTCAAACCGGAGCACAACAATACTGAGTACTGTTATTTGGAGGTAGAATAACGATATATATATTCTGATTGTAAAAGCTCACCACCGCCCATAGACATTATACTTATAAAAATATGAACTATTCTTTCAATGCCAATGAGCTATCAACCATGTAAGCCAAAGGTTGTTGAGATATTACGTTTTGTTTCCTCGTGCCTATGTTACACTGGCTCAAATCTAATCTACGCAACAACAACACGAACTATTGCTGAATTCAAATACTAAGCGTTTTAATAATAAGCAATCTATTTGCACAGTAAGTAATGACGCATGCGGTCCGCCTTATTCCTCTCAGGTATACTAATAGTTCGACAGTTTCAGTTTGTACTCGTGTAAACTAGGAAGTCTGAATGAGATAGGTAGTTCGAAAACTGTACACATTCAGACCAGAATATCCTTCAGAATACACAATATAACGGTACGACAAAACATTGCGACAAACTCATCGGCTTTCATATTCGAAACAAATTTAACCTGTTTAAATACAGAATGTCATCAAAACATAGTATGAAACAAAGTCGATTTATCTGTCCCTATATCTTTAAAATTACGCAACGGAATTTGATGCGGTTTTTTAAATAGATAGAGTGATTTGAGAGGAAGGTCTTTGTATATAATACATGGACAACATAGTAAAGAAACACTGATAATTTAAAAAGTTTCTAATATGACGTCGTAAATAAGCAAATTCATTTAGAATCATAATCATAATACATTTAGAATCAACTTTGCACCCGAGCGAAACCGGGTCGATAGTAAGAAATTAAACGAAAGAATATCATTAAACGCAACTTCTATTTTCTTCTTCACTATTAATAAAATTATGAACGTTTATAATTATTGAAACATTATCAAAAACTCGGCGTCCGTCAAGGATTTGTGCGGCGAATTATTAATAATAAGCGTTTGTTTACGATTGAGGGTAAATTGTAAGTAACTCAGAACAACTGTCGTCCCGTTTCATGATAATTCTCTTTGCCCCAATCTGGATGGCGACCTACAATAATTAAAATATTCCCTTTAATATAGCTCCTTCATTCAAAGAAATTCTTAAGACGGTAATGTTTGTTTTTAATTAGAAAATCCGATTTTCAATGCTTAAAGTAAGAGGAGTTTATTAAAATATGCTAACAAAGAAATTGTAATAAACAAACTATAATAATTTAAACTTGGCCTTAATCTGGCAAACGTAAATCTTACTTATAACTTCCAAAAACGGGTTACACGATGAAGTCTAAGCTAAATGTAAAAATAAAAAAACATTCAGTGAATGTAGTTTTCGTTATGTTATTTATAACATTATTTAAACACGTGTTTTTGAATTTAATGTTTTCAATTAATGTTTACATTTATATATTTCCAGAATTGTTTTGTTTTAAATCTGTAAGTATGATTGGTATTCAGTATTCAGTGGTTTAAATAAACTTTCAATTTGCTCATAAAATTCGAAAAAATGTTTGACGTTTGTTTGAAAATTGTCAATTTTCAGGATGCGAGAATTTCCCGCTATTCCACTCTTGTTATTCAGTAGATGATCCGACGTGTGGGAATTGACGTGATCATGTGAATATACAATTTTATAGATTGTGACATATTTTCAGTCGTAAGTATTCGCAATTCGGTATAGTAACTGGTTTTGGTTTCGAAATTTTGTAGAAGATTTGAAAACATACCTAGACATTAGAAATTTATATTTTATTGGAGATTAATTTTTACTTCTTTATTTTCAAAAAATAAATTGTTAAAAAGAATTTGGAATGCAGTAATTTATACAAAACCTTGAAATATAAAAAAATAACAAATATCCAAAGTATATTTTCTGTTGATACTGGCAAATAATATTCTAAGTATAAATTTATTAAAAAAAATATTTATAATGCAGGGCAGATAAAAAGATTAAATAAAACAAAACGATTTTCTTTATTAATATGCAACAAAAAGGCTGTAAAAAGTTATGGCAAAATATTTTGCTATTCATATCCCCGTTTTATAGCGGCCGCCCATATCTTTGTGTTTCTTCAGCTTTATGTGACCTTTATGTGATTACGTCAAGGGGATCACTGACCCGCGAGAACCCTTTTGTTGCCATATAATTCGGTTTATGAAATTTGGTTTTGAAGATAGCATCTTCTAAAATAATGGTCTTTCTTCGACGAGATCATTTATGGGAATCATTATCTATTTAATAATTGTTCCCCTAAACACCATCTCAAATTTATTTTCCCCTTCCGACTAATATTCTACAATAGATAAGAACGTACGAGTATTTGAACAAATTGTATATGAATATAGTCTCATTCGAGTTATTAGCGACACTCTGTACACACTGAATGAATGACAAAACCACACTACTGTCATATTAACAGTCTTCATTTCAGTTTAGCCGAAAGAGTTAGTGTTGGGAACGCCAAATGTAGTGCGTGGTAAATATATACCGAGTTTTTTAATTATGTCAAATTTAAAGAAAATCTAACTGCGATATTATAAATTTATCAGCCGAGGTAAATTGGTGATGAAATATTGACTTGTAATTACGTTATTTTTTAAGTTAAATATAAGAAAGTTAGTGAAAGAATCATAGTAATTACTACTTTATGTATGAGTAAAAGAGCAAGGTCTTAGTGTTTTCTTTTAGGTTAGACATGACTAGGGTTTAAGAGGTAGATACGTTGCTAATATTTTTAGATCAGGCAACACCGAAACATCGCAAAGAAGCAACGTTAATTAAACTATGCTATTTCACGCATCCATATCGACTTATTATTTAAAAAAAAAAAGCTTGAACTTTTTAAAACGATTAATTTGCGATAGTTAAAAGTCCTGTGGGATAAATAAATATATTTCCATAATTGTTTAAATTCCTTAACAAACAATTTGAAAAAATCTTATCAAATATTTTGAAATAACAACCGTGGGTATGACCTACCATATACTTATTTTAGTTCATATTTGTATATATTTAAGCATTTAATGTTATTAATTCTTATCTTAATCTTATAAATGATTAAAGTTCACTGGTTTCATTTCCTATATACTTACGTTATATGATTGGTTAATATACTGATTTTTTTTCTGGTTTTTTCTTTTTAGAATATACGTCCCCAGGAGATTTACGTTTATCTTGTAAAAGGAAAATTCGAAAGTGTTACTTGAATCTTTTCGTTTTTTATAATAAGTACTACATTTTCGTATGCAATAAGATATACAGGTTACATATCACTAAAAATTCTGAATGGGCTAATAAAAAACATCACAAGTTACTTTTTAAAAGTTTATTAACAATCAACAGACACGCATACAGTAGCGTCATATATCTCATACAACGTTTAAACACAATCATGTATGTGTGAAGGTACATCTTTGGCAAGTCGTCTATTTCGAACTGCGTTTCACATAAAGCCTCATATCAACTGACACTGCCATTCCTAAGCTTACACAAATTATAATTTTAAGTAGGAATAATAATTAACATTAACTTTTATAAGAATGCTACTTGAACACACCTTATATATATTTATATATATTTCGTAAATATTATTCCAAATTGGATATAATTCGTAGAAAGCGTTTGCTATAAAACTATTTTGCATTTTAATGTTTTATTGCATTCAAGTATAAATATAAATAACGATTAAATAAATATTTCAGAACAATTAACGTATAATTCATTTTAACTAACGCCAACTTACACTTCGAGAAATAATTTAAAATTACTAATAGAACTTAATTGTAAGATTTATTTAGTTAAGAATAAAAACGCAATAAACGCAGCGCAAGTAACTTAATCATATACAAGTCCACTTTAAAATATATATGAAAAAAGTTGCATTATGAATTTCTAAAAGTAATATAACAACAAAGACAGATAATAAAACATCTATTATATAAATATCACTTGCAAGGACCGCAACACGATATGTCTCATTGAGCTTCGAACTATGGTAACAGATTCACAACGAAAAATCGATTTATCTTAAACGTAACAGCTAGTTTGCATTTCATTTATGTACAAAGTTTGCACTTAAAATAGGCATGATTCAGACTTAAAACTTTCAAAATATACAAAAAATAATAATAACTAAACTAATACATCGAACACGTGTTCACACAAACTATTGTCGCTCTAATAGATTTGTACAAACGGATAGATTTACATCATATTTTTTTTTTAATTTTTTGGCATGTAACATGGCTCCTTAATCAGTGGAATGGTTAAAAGATTATGCTGAATAAATTTCAAGATTTCATTTGGACAATCTTTGGCACAAAAACTTAATTCTAATAGTCTCTCTGAACCAAAGACCTGCGTTTGCGTTTGAAATCTTTCTATATCTAAGTCAGGAATACGAGAGTTCGACTAGTGAGTCATTTTTCATCAATTGCACCTTCCCTTTCACCGCACTTCGTAACTTTGCATATCACACTGTTATCACTGTCTTCAAACTGATCCTTCAAATGTTCCATCATATTCGACAGGCTACGGTCATACGAAATCGTTCACTTCATTCAATATTGGATTTTCTAACTTGTCTCTACACTTCCTAATTGCGTCCAGAACAGTGACTATACGGCGATCTAAAGCTGCCAGGTGAGGCTCCCATAGAATAGGAGCCACTGGATCAGCTTTCAAAGATTCCCGAAGAACTGTTGATAGAGGAACGCCGTTGTGGTACCTGAAATAGACAAAACGGAAATACAGTGTAACAAAATGTTTGTTGTGCTTTAAAAATATGCCAAAAAATATAGCGAAAAGTTTTTCTTATATTCAATAAATATCATTACGCAATATCATTAAGTATAGGACGCAAACATAGGTACAAATATTTGTTAAATGCCAATTGTATAAAATATTTATATGCAACTAGTTGTCGCCCACGGTATTGGTCCAATTTTTATTTTGTTCGTCAGGTGTTTAGCATAAAAAAGTAATCTATGTCCTATCTTGGAGTTCAAGCTTGCTTCATACCAAATTTTATCAAATTCGGTTCAGTGACCGTTAAAGGGTAACAAATATACAGACATAATTACTTTCACATTTATACGTATAGATAGAGCTACTTATGGATATATTGAGCAGACTGTATGAGCTCGACAGAGGCGGGTATGACTCACTTGAGTAACACAGCAAGCGTTGTGTGCCGGACCAGACAGCACTGCAACAGCGGCGCCAGTATACTGAGCTCGTCGTGAAAGGCTTTTCCAAACGCGCGGCCCTGATCCAGGTGCAGGGTGAAAGTTTCATTGCCGAACATTCTGGAACAAGAATTCATTTTTATTATGTTATTTCTTTATATAATTAAATAACCTCTACTCTAACTGATATGCTCACGACAAATAAATCGATTCGCTATGCAAATATTCATAACGTAACATCCAATATCACCTTTGTTGATACGACGCATAAAACGCACCTTAATAAAGTTCCAAAAAGATTTTTATGTGTTTATATTTATATTATTAAAAAATTAAATGAAACATCATTCGAAACTGTTGTATCGTACGAGCAAATTCATTGGTTAATTTTTTATCAAAAAAATATATATTACGGCCACACTAATATCCTGTTTAACATACTAACTTGAAAGTCTCGTAGTGGTGTCTATCCATGTTGCCGGTAAGGAAATCGAATATAGACATATCCATCAAATCCAGAAGACGACGCCCAGAGTCGTAGGGTGGGGTCGTGCGCACCTGTCAATAAGATAGTTATTATCATTAGCGCATGAGTTTATTTTACGTGTATGACTTTTCCTAAAAAGAGAATTTAGGTCAATATATTTTCGGACAAATTATTATAAAAAGGGTTATATATTATTAATATTTAATTTGGATGTTTTTTTTTTTTTACAAGTCAAGTCAGTGTTTTAGAAAATGTATCGCACTAAAATTAGTATAATCTAAGAAATTTATCTTCTGTCCAAAAAACGACGATTGAAAGTAAATGGTAACACTTTGTATGTAAAACGAGTAAAGTAATCACTAACCGTATCACAGTAGTCAGATTGTAATTCCCATTGAGCTTTTCGTCGCTTATGGTACGATCTTCTCCACGGATGCCTCCAAACCTGATGAAATATTTTAATCTTTGAATTATATATGTGGTACTTTACAAGTACAAAAGGTAGTTTTTGTATTGTAATTTATTAAAAAATACAAGATTCAAATGTCGTTTTTAGACATTTGATCTCAACTTATGTTTTATGTAAGAAAGTCTGTATGCAAACAATTCTAGGAAGTGGATTCAACCTACTTCTAATCGTTGTATCGATTTCAAACTTTGCAAATACGTAGAATAATTTGAAAGTCATATTCTGATGATCGAGAAAGAAGGTGAATAGTGGAAGTATTTAAAGGCCAGTAAACCTCGATTTAATGCTCATTCTGTAAATTGTAATGACTTTCATACGTGACTTTTTATCATGTAGGTTAACTAATTGACACATCGGCCATTTAATGGTACGACTCCGTCTATAGGCTTTATTAGTTCTGTAAGAAACATTAATAATCTCTCAGATCTCCAAAACGCTTGGATCGTTGGAGACTAAGATATTACGTCCCTCCTGCCGGTCACCCATCACACTGGAACAGACCAAAACTAAGTATTGCTCTTTCGCGGTAGAGGCGATATCAGACGGGCATGCACAAAAACCTATTTCGAAGTTTTCATTAGAACGACAAAGGTATATTTTAAAGGCAAAAGTTAAACAATAGGATTTACAATAATTAATTACATAGATAAACTTATAGTGTAAAGATAAAAAAATTGGTCTCTATTTTAAACACATTCCTTCGGGTCGTGCAAATCAGGCGTTAGGTGGCAAAACATCTTTTTCTGCACCCCTATCAACGTGAATGCAAAAATTCAATCGGTTGAGCGATAACGATGTAATAAAAAAACAAGTAAATAATTACATTTTTGCATTTATAGTATTAGTTAGGATTATTGCAGCTTAATATTAAATCAACAAAAACACGAAAGAATATTACAGATAAACATACATAAGTAACCGGCACCCTTAAAAGTTTCAAGACATCTGGCCCGGGAACAGACGTCGCGTTGAGGTTGCCCACGTAATTAGCTTTAGCCCCTCTCATCATTACGAACGATTTTGCTCTTTATCGAATGATAAAATTCAATTTTTATATATATATAATTAAATTCTATATATTCAATACTTACTTACAATTGGTTATCATAATTACTTAGCATAAAACAAAGTCGCTTACCGCTGTCTGTCCCTTTGTATGCTTAGATGTTTAAAATTACGCAACGGATTTTGGTGCGGCTTTTTTTAATAGATAGAGTGATTCGAGAGGAAGTTTTTTGTAAATAATACATGGACAATATGATTAAGAAATACTGATATTTCAAAAGTTTCTAATGTGATTAAATAAATTAACAAACTCTTCAGTATATTTAATATCATATCATTTGCACCCGTGTGAAGCCGGGGCGAGTAATAATACATTGTAATATAAATTACCATAAAACAATTTATTTTTTTCACACTTAAGACCATTATTATAATTAAATTTTCACACAAATTAAACGTCAATGTCGTATGAGTAACGTTTTATAATTGAACAAAGGCTGGCATGAAAGGGAGAGGAAATGTGTATTGATAATTAAATAATTCGATCACGTACCTTTCGTTCAGCTAAATCCGCAGTCGGCAGGAATGCGGCGAAACTTCCTTCCAGCATATCAGGGTTCCCGCAGATAGCGTGTCCCGTGTCGCAGTAGTAAGAACACTTGCCGTGGAAACAAAAGTTATTTGCAGGCGACACGAAGAAAGTCTTTAGGATGTCCCCCTCGGTGACGTCATAGATCTCAGTTGTCATGTTGAGCACGCGGCCCACGACTGGCATCGCTCGTCGGAAGCCGAGGATCCTGGTTGAAGTATATTAACAGTGGTGTAGCAAATGATATTCATTTTAGTATAGTGGTTAGAACGCGTGCATCTTAACCGGTGACTGCGGGCTCAAACCCAGGAAAGCACCTCTGATTCATGTGTTTAATTTGTGTTTATAATTCATCTCGTGCTCGGCGGTGAAGGAAAACATCGTGAGAAAACCTGCATGTATCTAATTTCATAGAAATTCTACCACATGTGTATTTCACCAATCCGCATTGGAACAGCATGGTGAATTATGTTCCAAACCTTCTTCTCAATGGGCCTCTCCCTTTGAGGAGAAGGTTTGGCCTTAGCCCAGCGGTGGGAAATTTAGAGGCTGTTGTTGTTGTTGTTGTTGTTGGGAAATTGACAGGCTGTAGTTGTTGTTGTTTGTTGCATTAAAATTATTTCAAGTCCCAAAAAGCTACTAAACTTATCAACGTAAATATTTATTTAAAGGGTTTCACATGACTCAGAGCAGACTGCGGAAGTTAATTATTTGATTAAATGGTGCGGTACGAACATTTTCTGAAGAATCCTTAACCCTTTCCGGCAAAGATTACAAGGTTTATTATTGCTTGAATTTAAATATACGCTTTAATTATGACAGTAAGATGATTAGATTACATGCAGTGTCGGATATCCAGTTTGTAGATTTAACGGTTTGGGTTTAACTTTAAAAGTGTTATTGTTTTTTGTTCATTGTAATTTTGGTATCGCCAAAGACTTACATCGTCGATTTTTGAGGTTATTTTGAATTTTACTTTTGTTGCATTTCGCTCTATCACATGCAAACTTAAAAATTACGAACAACCCTATACATATATCTCTGTCTTTCTATAAATATATACATAGAAATTAACTACATTTATAATATAAAAAGCAAAGATTTGTTTGTTAGTAATCGGTAATCACTAAATTCAAAATATCCTTAATTGAAGAGTATTTTTACAAGAACTTTTGAATAGTCATTTTACAGAACTTTGTATATTAAGTGAAGCTACTACCGGTTCAGAAATCAGAATCGTCAAGAAACTGAGTAGTTACTTATTGCTTTTATAATTTATTCAAAAGTAACGCAAGCTGTATTATTTGTTTTATTTTAGTAATAATAAGGTTTCTTGTTTGTTATAGCCACAAACCATATATGAAAAAATGAAATACCGTATTGACATAGAGCCTTTATAATGTTAGGTAGAACGCAATATATAATGACTCACGGTTTGAACCGTATGTCTGTATTTATTGTAAGACACGTCAAATATTTATAAATGTGTATTTCTGTAATCATAGCGAGCAATCGTTATTTGTATTACAGTAGCAAATTATTGTTTTGTCTTACAACTACGTTGAATTTAATTTTATATCATTGTCATAGTATCTAATCTTTGATTCGGTTTACACTTTATTCCTCGATAGGTTTACATAAGTGAAAGTTTACTGAGTCGTTTATTATCAACAACATGACACTATTGACATAAAAGAAATGGAAAAACGTATTGCACATTTACTTATATCAATACTTATTTTGTTATTATAAGTTTTGTTTATTCGAATAAAATTTTGAAAATAAAAGTTTGAGAAGCGTTGTCTTCCTTAAATATTTTAATTATTTCTCGATAAACAATGTAACTAACTTGAAATTTAAGTAATAACTCAGAATATAAAATTAAATTAATTAAGTGATCACCACTCTCATAGACATTGGCCTTATAGTTATAATTACAAAATTTCAACAATCTCTTATTAACCAGCAATTTGTACCTGAACCAATCGTTCCAAACCGGAACACAACAATTTTAACGGAAATGGATGTTGCAAATGTTATATCTACTATGTATCAATTGGTGATATCTACCCAAAAGCTCAGAGTATGTTAGTAGAACAAGTTATTGGCCAAGTAAATTAAGTAAAGTACCTACAAATTTTGGTTTCAGTTTGTCAAACTAAAAACTTAAACCACAACAAATGACTCAGTTCTAAGTTAGCAAGGTTATATTTACGTGCAATCATCTCGTCATAGCGACAATCCTAATTAGTTCTACGTCATATAATTAGTGTCGTGCTAGTCAACAGTGTGCTATTACATCTTGTTGGACACTGCCTATTAATTACCTGTAACCACCGTGACAATTATTGTTTTATGTTTACAGTAAATAGAGATCACCTGAATGCCACAAGCGTCTCCGTTTGAATTCCAAAATCTTGATTTATGTCTCTTATTATCTCGAATTATGGATGTAATATTTTTTAACATTTTTTTTATTGCATCCTATCACACCTCCTTGCACTGACTCCAGTTTAAGCAATCGACAAATTAACAAAATAAAAAAAACAACCTACATATAATGCTTCATTAAATATTATTGTCAATAGTGTTGTTGTACAACTCATATCATGAAAATATAGCAAAACTTAATCTACATACATATACTCGGAACATTTGTCTAATGTTTTTCGTCTATAAAAAACGATAATGCGTTTTTTCGTTACGGCTTTTGTTACAGTTAATATATTGTAATAATCTGAGCACTTACCGGTCGAGATGAAAAGCTGCAATTTCAGCGTTATGGCGCTCGTAGTCTGAGAAGTAGAAGTGGTTAGGCAATGTTTGGACGTCTCGCGCGAATCTGTCGGCAGAAGATATTACTTAGCGGTGCCGTTGTTTGATCCCACGTTGTTAGCACATGATCTTAGCAATATTCTATGCATAGCTTTTTTACATTCTTCTTTTATATCTTTGTATTTAAATCGTTAAACGTACATTAAATTTAATGTATTAATATATGTTATAAATAAGAACGTTACTTTCAAATTTTAATGTACTAAAATCTTCTATTTATAGTACGAAATATTAAATGTATTCCAAAAATAAATTCGCCAGAACTAATTTATTGCTCTCTGTAATTAATTATTATAAGGTACAAAATTAGTAATTTTAAGTACTTTACATTTTATGCCTACATACAGAGTATACGCGATAATATCTTCAATGAGAGCAAGGAGTGTACAAGTGTATGATCTTAGATAAAGCACGGCGCGTACTGTTCTGATTACTTAATTAATGTATATCAAGACTGATTATCTAATAAAACGTGCTTTACTGTGGATGATTTGAGTTCTAACAAGAATACTTAAGAGCTTAACCTTTAAGACCTTTTAATTTTATTTATTGATTAAAATTGTGATATAAATAGAAATTAAAGTTGATCACCAATAAGGTTTTACTATAATCGATTCTGGCTGTTTCGATTTAAAAAAAAATTAAACTTGCTGCGTATCAAATGTGTGTATGTACCTGAGCAAGACTATTAAAAATAACTTATATATTATAATCGATTGGTAAACTAATTAAATATATTGATTGAATTTTCCACATTAATGTATTAAATCTTCTAAACAATCACTTGAGCAATATCAAAACATTTAAATTAGGAACGAACGTAAATGACTACGGAGATTATTAAATTACTAACAATAGATCTGAAGTATAAAATATTTATAATATTAGCTTTGCCAATTAATTAATTTAAATCTCATGTTAAAATTGAAATATCGTTAAAGAAAACGTATTCGATAAAAAATGTATACATAATACTAAGCTTTCGTTGTTATTTACTTAACTAACCTCTGTTATTTAATTCTTGGAAAAAAATAATCTATTGATTATCTTGCCGGTTATTTTAGATAACTACTACTAAATCTACGTGTCGAACCAATACTAAATATTAAACTGATCTAGTAAAACAACTATTTAAAAGTAATTATAAGGGTCTACGTGTAAAGAAGCATATTTGAATTTTGAATAAGTATATAGAAACAACATAATCGTTTAACACAAACGATGTACTATATCAATACGTCGGAAGCAAAACGTTTAAAAAGGCGCTTAAATCGTGAAGCTGGTTAGATAGCAGCGATTCAGGTAACATACGACCATGGATGTCATCCAATTTATTGCGCTCTAGTGGATCAGATCGATGAAATTTAAACCTTTTATACTTTACTCATTCTCAATAATAACAGTGTATGTTCAATACATATTATTTAATAACAATCGACGATCGACAGACGACATTACATTGTCTCTTAGTAAAGGACGATCAGATCGAAATATACTACGATAAAATTAGTTAATGTAATGTAAATATATTAATATTAATTACGAGCTGTGCCCGCGACTTCGCACTGAACTACTCTTTTGAATTTAACAAAATAGTTTTTATTATAGCCTAAATTACTCCTTATTTCATCAGCTATCCGCCAGTGAAAGTCCCGTCAAAATTGGTATAGCCGTTCATGCGTTTAGTAAAAAACTTGCTATTATGATAATACATACAAACAAACACTAACATGTTATTATATGTAAAGATTATTAGTAATTATTTTTACTACTAAGAAATATACGCCTAAAGCAAAATAAGTAGTGACGTGATATTTGAGCGTATACAGATATAAATACATACGTATGTGTTTGTGAATACTACAGTATTACTGGCGTATGATGTTATTTTTTATTAACCAAGAATGAAGGGCAGACAGCAGTGACAACTTTGTATCAATCGCGTCTCAGTCCGATAACAGTCGTATATCAAAATCTTCGACGTCCATTAGCATGACGTTGGCGATAAGACTCAATATTCCATCTCCATGAAGCTCTTAATTACTTATTTATTTAACATATTATTTTATTTAAGAAGTCTCACATATTTCTTGACTTCCTCTCATATTTTTCTAAACATGTACACAAAATTTGTAATCGTTTAATGTTTTAACAATACTTATAAAATTTAAAGCATTTATACGATTTTAAAATAAACTAAGGATATAGCAGCAGACTACATATCAAGAAAGGTAAATCTATAAAAATAGATCTCTTTATTTTTATAAGTAATCACATAACTCGGATAAGCCCGTGACCTATAAACCTATCAACAGGGAAGGGTTCCTATCGACTGTTGCAATTTATTGTCCCAAAGCGAATAGTGAGGGCTATCACCAACCCTTGAACTGTCGCCAAGATAACTATATACAATTTTCTTGTTAATCTTAAAACGAAGCTTAATTTATGTAACTAACTAATATATGTGTATGTGAGTCAATTTGATTTCCATTTCAACTAAATAAAATAAAGTAATTCGCGACTTCAATTAATAAAATTTTAAGTTACCCCGAAGTGTTAAAAGCTTTTGACATCTGATACACTATCCACTCGAAACCG
Organism: Vanessa cardui; assembly: GCF_905220365.1. Classification (NCBI taxonomy): domain Eukaryota; kingdom Metazoa; phylum Arthropoda; class Insecta; order Lepidoptera; family Nymphalidae; genus Vanessa; species Vanessa cardui. Next base: position 5,342,040 of record NC_061127.1, on the reverse strand, counting down.
ACAATGTTTTCCTTAAAGTATTCTCGAATAATTTAATCATAATGATGTCGTGGCGAATTAATTTCATCTTAACATTATTTTCTTTCTTACAATTTTTTTTTACTTATATTTTCAAGTTGAACCGATACCAATGAATACCTAAGTTCGATAATAGAATAAACACAAGTTAGTTCGCATTCGTAGTTTGAACAAGCCAACAATATTACGGTAACAATGGCCCAAGCGTCGCAGAACTTCGAAAAAACTCCTCACTTCCTTCAATAGCACTTGTAGTTCAGAAGAGTGGGCAAGCCTCTAAGCCGATCATGTGAAAGAATGTTCTCAGAAGTTTGGTGAATGGAAGCAACGCGTTATGCTCTCAACAACATGACAGAACTTATACAAGTCGTACAGAACCAAGCACTCGAAACTAAAGTACTTATATTAGAGTTATGGCACAATGCGGCTGTAGGAAAACACAACATAAAATATTCTCAATATAACACATTACAAAGATCTCACCTCATTGGTTTGAATAGCGCCTGGACACCGTTGGGGTAATCGATTATAAGCTTCAATTGGGTGCCACCTTCTTTTTGTTCTGTAATAGAAAACAACTTTTTAACGTCTCTCAAACAATTATTAATAATTAAACCTATATAATATTGTTTTTCATTATTACATTTTAAATAATCTCATAAAACAACTGACAATTTAATGAAATAGATTTAATTCGTTATATTCGATGTCATTCGTATCACAATAACAAATTAGAGTACGACCTTCAAAACAAATGAGAATATACAAGTAAGGTTAAGCTTGAAAGTTGTCTAAGGACCCAATCGATCTGGTAATACACATCTATACATTCAACAATTATCATTCTTGATCGTATAACTAAAAATAGAGTAGTATTTGATAGAGCCGATTTTAACAATGAAATCCATTTAAGTAGTTTAAATATTAAAGTCCAATTGGAAGTAAAGGGCGAGATTGTTGTGGCACCATTGTCCGCAACCGCTAACCCTCCACTGATTGCAGACCCGACTTCATTTAATATACATACCCTGGCTGCTTAAGCTTTTGTACACACGCAGGTGGACGGTCGCGACGTATTTTACCTACTTAATGAAACTTCGACTTTACTCTGTGTACGATGTTGAAAATGTAATTATGTAAAATAATTGAATTTATTTTTATTACATATCGATAATTAAAATAGCATAATTCTCAACAGCTAGTACCTGTTGACTTCCACGCAGGATATATTAATTTAAATAATTGTATTTAACTAACATGACTTTGTATTTTTAAATGTTAAAAAAGAGTAACTACTGAGTTTCTTGCCGGTTCTTCTCGGTAGAATCTACTTTCCGAACCAGTGGTAGCTTCACTTAATTGTAAAATAACGATTCAAAAGTGCTTATAAAAGCCTACTTGAATAAAGTTTATTTTGATTTTAATTTTTGATTATTTATCACGAGTCGTATAAATCCTCACAAAATACGATACACGAACGATCGAAGGTTTTCAAATCGTAATTATTATGTGTGGCGTGGGTCGTTTTAATAATTAAGAGTCGGTATTAAAATACATTATTTCATACTCATGAAAAATATATTTCTTATACTAAAACTCCCGATGTCAATGTGTATATGTTATCACACATGAAATCAGCCTTCATTTGTTAAGTTTTATTGACTTTCTTAATGTATTAAATTAAATAACGATACTTAAGAACGGTTTTAACAAGAACGCAACTAACACTAACTAACAATACAATTATTAAATATAAAAAAAGAAATGTGATTGGTCGTTATAGTGGGTGGAATTTGGTATTCAGATCAACATTGGTTATTATAGAATAGTATAGATATCCTAATGTAGAGAACCTAACTCGTTTCACTTGGTGATTGTTAAGTTTTGCAATTTGACATAAATATTTAAACGCTAAACTTAGTTTGGAATTAACAATTTACGATTAAATTATATATTAATATTTATTACATAAGATTGTCAGAAATTATCCGTTATTAAATATATGATTTATAACAATTATGAACGTATAACCTTTCGGGAGTTATTAGTACTAAAATCACTTCCAAAGAGTAACATGCAGAGTCAACATGTGTTTTTAATGGTCGTTGTCGTTCATCGCAAACAAAATTGCACTGATCAAAATCTTTAGGTATATTTGAAAATATAAATATCACAAGGATTGCCACCTGGAATATATGCTACATATATGAGGCAGAGATTTATTTTAAATATTGTTATTAAACGAATTGGGACAACCATGCCCTGTTATGATATGTATATTGTATTGAATAAATACATAAATTATTACAATCTAATCAAAGTTTCTTTGAAAAGTTTTCCTATCCGAAGAACATAGGATTGTTATTATTAAATACCTAGTACTCCAGGCACTGTCCACGTGGACACCACGTAGCCCGAAGCAAAGTGTATGATTAGAATAAATATGGCCCAAGGCAAGAGAAGAACCCGCTATTGTTATTAAAAGCAGATTAAGTAGTCATTGTGCTTTAATCATCTTATAGAGCATCTTATATTTGTAATACAGTATGAGAATATCTTTGTTAAATGTTGAAATTTCGGATTTGTGAATTTTGATAGATGCTAAAGCAAGGCCTTCGTATAACAATGAGGCACCAAATAAATTTTCCACTATGTTTAAAACAGTGTAAAATATTCGAGACACAAGTTTTATTCAATATCATTATACATATATACGTTTCGATGATTTTTTTAACAAAGAGCAATGACAAATACATACATTATATGAATTTACAAACTTTATTAATTTATAATATTATTTGTATTTTATCAATTTGCTATTAATAAAAAAAGCATGGTCGGCCGAATTGGATAAATCAAATCAAATAATTAAAAAAAATGTCAAACTAATTGTGACATACATAATAGATTTCTATATAAGTCTAACAATCTGTATTGGAGCAAAGTGCAGTGCCAATTACAGATACATTTTATTAAAATATATTATGTTTTAAATGAGTTACAATTGTTGCATACGCACCAACGTGTAATATCGGGATCGTAGCCATGTCTTGGAGTACTGCGCCAACCAGCGGCTCTCCATCTTCATAAAGTTCATGTTGCGCAATTTTTAGCTGGAATTTCTCTAAATTCGATGCATTTACGCTGAAAAAGAAATAAAATAATCAATATCCGCATCCGTTTGTCCAGCGACGTGAAGTGCCTAGCATATGAGATGTTTGCAAGATAAAATGAAAGTAACAAGTTCAATAGGACAATGGAATATCTACCGAGGCACTTTAAATTTGCATCACACATTCTTAAACCTGATCGTTAATGTCGAGATTTACATGGAAGATTTTCCAACGGCGTGTTGGTTTTGGCTGCGTGGAACACATAAGTGGACGTGATTTGGTTGCCAGAGGCGGGCGAGACTCCAGGCGACACGGCGCAGGAAGGAACGGAATACTAAGGAGCCTACGTGTTACGTTCTCGATTTGTGGCATGCCCCGATAACCTGCATTTAGAAATCAAGCCGTCTGCCATAAAATTTATTGACTCTCCTTCGGTGTGAATTGTGCTCGTGTCAAATGGGAATTCAAAACGATCGATTCGATTTAGTACAAATGGACGTTTAGAATTCTGAATGGCTAACTTGATAAATTGCAAAAGCAACATTTTTCCTGCAGGTCATTTTTTAAAACGTAACTGCCTCTGTTTTTGTTGCTGTTTTCTTGAATGAAAAATTCAGTATCTATAGTAATATTTAAAATGTAAAAGTAACTCTGTCTGTCTGTTTGTCGCTCTTTCACGACAACGAAACAAACTTGAACTTCAAGGAAGGCTACTTTTTTGTCTGACAACCAACCCCCTAAAACGCCAACGAAGTATTGCTATGGCCTCAGTTTTTCAAACAAAATTGGGAAAAATCATATTTTAAGATCTCCAAAGTAACAATCAGTGCTTTCAAAATGATGCATTTATTAAATCATTTTAGTGCAAATATTACTTATGGTATAGCGGTTTTTTTCTTAATCAAGGTCATGGTCGTATGGAGTAGTGACAAGAATGCTAACAGCATTTCCCGTTGAATCGCATTGTCGTATGTCTTAACCGAAAATGACTTAGACCTCGTGACCAGTATAAGGACTAAGACGTAATTTTTTATTCATAGATAAGATTTTCATATATTTGGTTATGCCTTGATTTATCTCATATGTTTCCATGAAAAATAAAATGTACTCTTTAAAAAAAATACCCTCAAAACTTAATAGTGAACACCTGATATACTATAAAAGTACGAAGAAGACAATATTATATGTATATGTGTGAAAATATTCGCCTTATATACAGTAAAGAAAATACCTTCGAAAATGTTCTCATTTAATTTTACATTTTCGTAGATGAGCCGAGAATATGGTAAAAATTATTCATATATCAAAGCAACCCTTTTTGCGCGATACATGAATTTAGCTATAAGGCCTCGTCATATCTTGAGCAACGTTTGAGGAAGCCCTCATGCATTCATTCCATTTAGTTTTATTGTCAAAGGCCCGCGCCTATCTCCACACAGCCCCGTAACAGGATTTTAAATAAGTTTCGCAGCAAAGCTGGTAAAATTCGCTTTGCAAGATAAAAAAGGTCACCCTGTCTGTTACATTATAGAATCAGTCTATCGTTCAAGTATGATCCGTTTTATAATAATATCGAAAATACATTCCCTTAAGACATAAGAGAAGCATAAAGCTAAAAACGAACGACCATGTAGCATGATATTTTTTCATTCCATTCGCCGTGGTCCTATGAGATTTGGCCTAATATTTACTTTGGTAAAATTACGTCAACCACTGAGCGACCAACCTGTTTGGTTTTGATGCATACTTCAGCGCTCAGCCGGGTTATTCGTTGTGGATGAAAAGCTTTTAGGATGTACGAACAGTCGACTATTCTTGCAATGATGAATGCTGTATAGTCTATTTTAGTTAGACTTTCAAATTATAATTTTTCTTCATAATATTATAATTAAATGAGGTTTTTGTTTAAAATTAAAAATCGACGTAACATGCCCATCGTTATGACGAATGTAAGGTACTTAAGAGAATTAAGTGCGGGGGAAGCGAAACGGTTGAATCGTTAAATGCAATGTACGTTTTATCAGAGTTTAATTGCAGCAATAACGGAGTAGGTAACCAACTATTTAATTCGGCGTCTTGCCGCGCTACATAAATTGTACTTGTGGATGTCAGCTGTCGACAACTTTCCCAAATTTTCCTTGTAATGTCCTTTTCGAGTCGTTTTTCGCGAACAATTTTAATTAATATTTCTCGGTCTTAATATTAATTTCTGTACATTCTTGAATATTTAGGTTAATGTTTTCTTAATGTTAAACGAAACGAAACGAAGAAATATTTATTTTGAAATATTGTTCGGACTGTAACGAGTTTTTTTTTAAATATATTAGTATTCTCACCTGGGCTCCAGATCTTCCATTTCGCCGATGGTCGGGTTTTCAGGCCTTAAGACGTTTAAGTCGCGATGCGGGGGTATCACGACGGGATTCTCGTCGGCTTTGCCTTGTAGTTGTAGAAGGAGTATTCTTTGCAAGTCTTCAAAGCGATCCGCCGGCGTGGCCGGAGTACGAAGTTCGACATCGCTCCCACTCGTCTCACTCGGAGCCGATTGCTCGTATTCTCTTGAGCCATTGCTGCCATTACTGTCAATAAAAACGTAATAAGTAAGTTATATATTTGACGACCTCCATGGTCGAGTGGTGTGTACACCGGTTTTCATGGGTACGCCACTCTGAGGTCCCGGGTTCGATTCCCGGCCGAGTCGATGTAGATTACCATTAGTTTTCTATGTTGTCTTGGGTCTGGGTGTTTGTGGTACCGTCGTTACTTCTGATTTCCATAACACAAGTGCTTCAGCTACTTACATTGGGATCAGAGTAATGTATGTGATGTTGTCTCATATTTATATATAAATGTACTTAGATAACTTTATAATAAAAGCTTTATTTATTTATATTGGTTTATACCCAATTAATAATAAACGAATTTTCTGAGTACGCACTCAATAACATCTTAATAAATAAAGGTTTAATAGATTTAAGTCAATTAGTTTTGTGAAATTTCCTTCACAATTCACGCCTAAGCCTTTTCAAGTCGATTGTTTTGTTTACTCCAGACTTGTATTGTAAATATTTGATTTTGAATTGTTTAAAAAGTTTCATAACAGACGAAGCGATATTATTAAGCAAGCTTTCAGTCATTAACCGATGATAACAAAGTCGTAATTCGTATACGTCGAAGTGAAATAAAAATAATGTCCTACTGTATATAGAATAACGTATATCTTTATAGTATTGCTGAAATAAATGACTATTAATATATACTTTATTTGGCGAGATCTCCTTGGACATATAATAACATGGTATAAGAGTATATGATCTGAATAATGTTGGTTCAAATTGGAATGAGCACGAAGGAGATTTCAAGTGCTTTTATAAGTCAATCTTTATTAATATTATAAATGTTAAAGTAACTCTGTCGTTCTTTAACGACCTAACCGCTGAGCCGAATTTATTTAAATTTGGTATGAAGCATACTTGAATTCTAAGAAAGGACATAGGCTACTTATTTGCCTAACACATGACAACCAAAATCCTAAAATGCAAGCGAAGCCGCGGGCGACAACTACTTATAAACAATTTCAATAGGTGAATTAGTTTTAATATAATTAATTATCTTAAATTAAATAAAAAATTATAATAATTTAGTTAAGTTTATTTTATTATTATTATTTTCTTTTCATATTCTTTAGATTTAATTTATTAAGAAATATAATCATGTGTGTAATATTTTTAATGTTTATTAAAAATTTTCATAATTTATATTTAATTTTTCTTCAAAGTAATTTTTAAGTTCGTATTAAATATTTCATAGTAGCCAGATCGTTACAATTTAGAGTGCACGTTTAATGATGCTAAATGTTAATGAAGCAACAATGTCTTCATAAGTTCCGTTTACACGATGCAAATTTTTAGTAGTAATTATCTTACGAGGAACATTTCAGACGAAGCAAATGGACTGAAGATATTGATGTTATTTCATATAAGTTCATATACAGGATTTTTAATATAATAACACCCATTGGTTTTAATTAATGTAATAAAAAAATAATATATACCACCTAATTCTTGGTGGACAAAGCGTAAGTACTCTAATCAGACTACAGTTGAAAGTGTATTACATTTATAAAAAAGTAACTACTCATAAAATTTCTTGTAATTTCTTTATGATACTATTTTCGGGTGGATTCCATATCTAGAGCCGCGGGCGACATCTAGTATTACATATATAATGATATCTAAAAAATCTTTTGTATAAGAACTCATTTAAATCTCGTTTAAGGTCATAAAATAAAAACATGATTGTTACCCCGTAGTAATAGTTAGAAAAAGTGAAACTAATATATAATTATTAAATACATGTCTGTGATGATGCAGTAAGAATTATATATGCTCGTAAAACTACATGTTTTAATTTTCGGACGCGATTGATTAAATCAGCAACTAAGCAACGTTATCTATTGAGCGCTCAATTTTTACTTAAAACCTGTTTTATATAAAAATAGGGGTCTAACTAAACTAAGACTCGTCAGATCTCGTAAGCCACCCATCGTTAGACAGGTGTATTAGACGCAATTTTCATAGTCTCTAAACAAATAATAAATAACGAATGCAATTGAATACAAGATACAGAAGTGTAACGTGAGCAAAATTTAAATTTGAACGTTAAATTTTTATCGCGCGCAAAGAAATACAGGCATTTATTAACTTAACTATACATAAACGATTCTAGAAATAATTTACTTGAACAATGAAGGCAATGCTTGGTGTGAGCATTAATTCTTAAGATTTTTGTTTGCTGGGCCATTGTAATGATATGACGTTTCGATTGTACACAGCTATTGTTCTAAGGCATAAAAGCATTGAGTGGCGAACTCATATTTCGTTTACTTTACATATTTGCTCAGCCGAGGTGACAAATTAATTAATGCATTGTTCTACAACAAAAGCTGTCACTTCTATAAACGATGGGCAGATTGCAAATGTTATAAGTAACATATTGACGCAAACAACTGTGAATACCAAATACTTTTACTGATGTGTTCGAGTAAGTCACATATAGGCGAAACTATTTAAAACAGTATAGCTAACATATTATTAGAGAAATTTAACCTGTCTAATATAACATCAGCACCAATTGGATTGTACATTCTACTTCAGAGGACGAGCAAGAAACTCAAAAGTGACTCAATAATATTATATATTAATGCGAATTTAGCACAAATTTATTAATTATCCGCCACGAAATTCAACAAATCCTAAAATTTTTGAAAAAGGGATAAAACTTATAATAATAATTTTTATTTTTTATGACTTGTTTTATTTCATTTTAATTCGACTCATTACTTATTTAAATTAATAATTTTGAAATGATCTTTTGTTTTGATAGAAATAATCTTCTCAACGAGCGTTAACTATATAGACACATTATATACTATTTATATAAATATTGAGATCTTACTCAGATCATTCCACACGAGTGTTTGCAGTGGATCTCCCCACGACCTTTGACATAACATCTGCAATCTTGTGATAAGATGCAAAACTGGAAACACTTCTCGACCTTAAACGGCTACAAATAACTTATTGAAGGCATTTTTTTGAAATATACATAAAAAACTGTACAAATATTTTAATTTATCATAGTAAAACTCATTTATTTCGTAACTCGTAAAACCCACAAAGCATGAATATGAATAATAACTTTGTCGAAATCGCCCCGTGGTTAGAAGACTTGGATTTTACCCGCAGATTGCAAGATTAAGATTATATAAGTTTTGTTTGCTTATTTTTTTTTTGTGTTTATAATTCTTCTCAAATTCCACATTGGAGGAAAATCGTAGGGAAATTTGCTTGTTATATGAAAATCTAGGAAATATGAATCTATAGCACCGCAGTGGCCGTTGAATGAACTACATACTCTCGCCTGCTACATCTCCTCAAAAGAAGAGTACGCCTTAGCTTAGCAGCGGGACAGTAAAAAGTGCTACTTTTTGAAAAGTTAATACTGATGACCAGAGGCTTATTAGATGTTTCACTGGTTTTTACTCCACATATAGAAATAACACGCTGTTACAATTCTCTTTAATTATTTCCCAGATATACTATGGCTGGTAACACACTAATTAACATGTAATTAGTTATAATAGTTATCTTGGAAAAAATAATTTATAATTGTAATGACAATTATTATGAAAGATTTTCTTATCGGCATTAAAATTCCATATGACAATAGTAATATAATAACCAAACAAATACTAACTTATTCGTTTAATTGGCTTATATAAGGTTTTCTTAAGGTAAGAATATTCATACGGTCTACCAGTCTTAAAATCACATAAAGACAAATTTATTTTTTCCTAAGTTAAAGGTAAACGTAAAGAATAAAGCTGCAGAAAGCATGTATAATGAGTATCATACTAATAGTATGTTCATCTTGCTATATGAGCAAAAATTTGTCACCCAACTTCACACTTATTATATAAGTCATTATGAAAATAAAACATTCTGTACGCAATAAGACATTTCAAGATCGAATTTCAGTGCAACGTTCCCTAATGTGACATTTGAATAAAACGTTTCTGATGCATAAATCTTATGACCTTTCGGTACTCACGTTCTTTACATATCAACATTTAATATTCTTCCTACGGAAAAACTAAATCAATTTATAAATACGCAAGGTCGAGTTTTGAGTGCACAGAAAGACAGTAGATATTTATAAAAGTTGCTTTTAACATTCCATTAACCAATTATGAATAAATTAAAAAATAAATATACACAGGCATACGGCCTCGTTACAATTACAATATTTGTCTAGATTGTACGGTCTTTAATACAAAGTATAAAAGAGTACCTACACCTTCGTATTACGCAAAAGGTTAGTTATAAAAGAATATCAACATATGAATATTACCTATAAACGAGAAACACTTTCATGATTTTAATTACAACGGTCTATGGCAAATTTACGTTATACAAAAAAATCCACTTTATACATCTATACAATATGGAAGGATTGAGTTGATAAAAAATGTGATAAATTTGATAAAAAAGCAGATTATGACGAGCGACTGATAAAAAATTAAAGGGCCGAAATTCGAACGTGTTTACTTACTTTAAGATAACGAATTATTTCTGTATTGATGATGTTATATTTAACACTCGTTTATTATTTTCAGTATACATTTTTAATGATGGTTTCATGGAAAACAGCATATAGTAATTTCCTAATTTTTTTACATATGTATTTTCTTTTTAATTGAGTATTCCAAAGAGTTATAAACAAACATACATCGTTACCAATCATTATTATTATATTGTAATGTAAACAAATAAGTAATAATTATATTATATGATACATAAATACATGATCAATTTTTTTTAATTGTTAATCATAATTAAATATAAACTCGATAAAGCCTAACCTTAATATGTTTGATTATTATTTCCTACTAGACGGGTATATCAGTGCGGAAGTAGTAACATAGTATTTGAACATAACTCGCGACTCAAAGCTTAACATTCTTAGATGTTAAATGTTAATATTATTAAACAATATAACGCATACACAATAACAAACAATAAATAAATGGAAACATTACATTTCGAAAATAAAAATTATAACTATCGCAGTGTATCATGAATCCGTAACTACAGTAAAACAAGACCAGTTAAGTCCCACTGCTAGATTTCTATACTTTAATAATACAGGTAAAAACTATACCAGTAATCCATTACGTGATAGAAGGGGTGATGTAGATTAGATAAGATTCATATTAGTGAAATAAAGTAGCGAGACGGGTCAAGAAACTGAAAACATTGTTGATTCAAGTATTGTTCAACATATCTAATAGTACTTTAGTTTCATAAGGACGTGCTTATATATCAATCACTAGCTTTAAAGTCTTAAAATCGTTCAGTGTTGCTAGTTTCTTTTGTTAAGTGTATTCTATAATTTAACGATCGTTTTTTTTTTTTTTCAAAAATAATTTATTGTCACCGACGCCGAACACAAATCCATTGCGTAGAAAATTTGCAGATTCAAAAATTTCCACTGATAACATTTACATGTAACAGATAAATTACTTTATTTTACTTTTAAATTATATTTAAAAAAAAACTTCGTAAACGCGAAATGAAGTATTCTATAAAAAAAAACCTGTAAATAAATAAAGTTTTTTTTTTAAATATTTAAAACATTTTTCCGTGATAAAAAACTAATAAAATATTAATTGTTATAAAAACGAAGACAGGCAAGTACCTAGTGTTCCTATAATGCATAAAAATTTTAAAATATTTTTTTAATCTATCCCAGACTTTAGACAGACCAGACCAGACAAAAAAGAAAAAAAGTACCTAAATATAACCTTTGATTATTTTTACGCTGCGACCGAAAATTTTAAATTAATAATTTTGAATATAACTTATTGATTATAACTTTGTTTTTAAAAAAATAAAACAGACCACATAAAGACACGTTTGGTACGTTTTTAAAAATAATTATGTAGAGTTAGAAAAGAACATTGCAAACGATTTTATCATGATATTTTACTTACTTAAAATTAAAATAAGAAAGACCTAAAATATAATGTATTAACATTAACTAGAATAAAGAGTTACAGCTAGTTTAACAAAACGGTAAAATTATACGAATACATTCATTTATAAATAGCACTATTATTTCAATTAAAGAATTACTAAATGCATTAAAAATTTAATAAATGTATTTGTAATAAAAATAAAGTAGAACGATTAGTTAATGCATATAAATATATATTGTTTTAGACATCATTATGATATTTTGTTTACATAATGAGAAAACGTAATTCCTTATCACAGAAGACGCTGTCAAACCAGTAAACACATGATAACGCAACGATACAGTTTATTTCTAAATTTTATGGAATTAAATTATTAATAAAGTTATTAGATTTTCACAAATTGTTCATTTAAAATGATTTAATTTATTTTAAATAGCAATTAATTACTAAAGTTACATTTGTTTTAATTTAAGTGATTAAAAATTATGAATGTCAAACGACTAAAGATTGAATGCTTTTGAAAAATATTACAAAATATTATCTAATTTCCGGTATCAGAGGTCAATATATTAATTAATTTATGATAAGATAAGCAAATCTAAGGGAATTATTGTTTTGACGAAGGATATGTCACGAAGTGGAATATTTCGAATTCGTAATAAACAACACATACCCCGAAACACACACAAACACTATCACTAAAAACACTCAATACACTAACTTACCTTTTCTGAAGAAAACGTTTCCGAAATTCAATGTACGCGGATCGTCCTTTATCAGTGTCGTCGCCTATTTTCACTCGACCATGCAATGGTACTCTATGCCCCGATATGCCATAGTCCATTTGTAGGTCTACAATAAGCATGAGCGTGAATAGTACGAGGAAGGCGCTTAAGGCAAGCGCGAGGCGCTCTTTAAGTTTCATGTTGAGCATGGTGCGCGCGGTCTGGCGGCGCGGCGCGGTCGCACTGCCCCCAGGCGCATGGTCCGGCGTCGGCGAGCGCTTACAGTCGCGCGCGCAGCCACCGCGCCACCGCCACCGCCACCGCCGCCACTGTGCGCGCGCCCACCCGCTAACACTGAAACAAACGCATCACTTATAAAGTTGAATTCGTAATAATTTATAATTTTCCCGGAAATTTCGCCGTATTTATTTATTCAAAAAGCAAACAAATTTAATTACAAATACTCGAAATTTTACATAAGAGTAAATTTATTTCAAGGTTCCAAATCTATACGTGTATTAAAATTCGAGTGTCTGTTGTTAATATTAGAAGATACGGTTTTTTTAATTCATGTACAGTTTACACAGTACGTATATTAAAATAACATTTCTTTAAAGTATTTGTCATTCTGTCTGTTTGTTCCGGCTGATCTTAATATTAGAATTTGTGAACGGAACAATAACTTTTTTGTTCAATTCAAACGCGCACGTAGTCACAGACATAGCTAGTATGTATATATAATTAATTTCAAGTTTATTATTTAATTAAATGATAACATAATATTAAGATTTTTGAGTACGTTTTTCCGGATTTCCTAAGCCTCGCATCACTTAACAAGAATAAAAATTATTAGGTATATACCTCTATCTTTTATTAGATAAGGTTTTGTCTAACGCAAATGCTTCGGATTAATTGATAACATTAATTTCATTCTATTTCGTCTGTCACAAAAAACATTGTACAATTTGATGACAGAAAAATGCAAGACCTATTTGCGATACCTATTTACGACAATGGCATTAAATGCATTCGATTAAATGGCAGCAACGTGACATTTTTATATAAAACCAGTTCATATAGTGTTCAAATACCAAGGAAACAGCTAATGTTGGTACCACTACTACAGAGTTCACTAGCGTTTACTCACGACCGTGAGGTTAACCGATTACGCAAGCTGGAGTAATGACGGAGTATAATGCTTTTGAAATATTAAGGAAGCGACGTCTTAATTTGAGTACTTGTACAGAGTTCAATGGAGACTTGAAAAGATAAGTATTAAATTGTAAACAAATACTTTAAAATTCTTATAAATATTATATTCGAAAAACAAATTCGAAAATTGTTTATCTATGTCGGAGTACTAGTAAAAGTAATTAAAAGATGTCTTAGAATTATATCTAGATATATATATGATAATAATTTTATCCTTTAACAAAAACTTGAATGAAACATTTGTTTTCAAAGATATCGTCTTTTAAAGTATTACGTGAGTGAATTAATGTGATAAATAATCAATTAAGTTATTTAACTTATCATATATAATAGCTAGTAATTTTAAGACATTTTTATATTCCTCAGCACAATCTATGTATGTATATTAAAATATTATTTCTATCTTATCTTTATTTATGTCGTATGCGTGCCGAGCCATTCATTCGATTGAGTTAAAACTTTGTACTTATGTTGACACTAGCGTGAAGGTTTAGCCATAGTGCCATCAGTTGCAACACATTCGAATTATTATCCACTTATTTAATAAATCTTTACTACAGTAGTTGTCACAGTGGTTAGCACATACAAATTTTCCAGTAGAGGTAAAGTCATACATGGCGAAGAAAATTGTATGAATCTGATCTAATTCATCCACAAAATTTATCTAAGTATCGCTATTGAAGTATAGGAATAATCTTCTTCTCTAAACAAGTTAAGGTTTTAAGAATATGTTTACTTGGTGTCCGGGCTTTGAGCAACTCACCCAGGTAGGTACCATTCAACATATATTCTACTGTCAAACAACAAACACACTCAATCAGAAGAGACAATATCTCAGTTCCTAAGTTGGTCGCATATAGCGGATACTAGGAATAATTAATCTGTTTTGCAATAACAATTTTTGGTGGCATTGGTGACCACTTACTTGCAAATAGCTCCTCTGGCAGTCCACCAACCAAAGCAAACCAATTCACATAAATAAATTTAGAAAATCTCATAAATATATATTCTGCAACACACATTGTCACACATACATATTTGTATGCAGCTCGCCAATTTAGCTGAGTCTAAGAAATAGAAACCTAATATTTATGTTATAGTAGTGTTAAATATCGCTGAATCTGCTAATCACTCATAATCCAATGCATAAAATCTGCGCATACGCAGATAAAACTGACACGAGTAATTGATAATATTATATTATATTTAATACATTGTAAAATATGTTGACCTTTTTAGATTAACAAATTATAGACTATTTGTCGAATGTTATTGCGTCACTACATAACAAATACAATGAATTTAAGTTTTACTGTTCATTTTTACTTTCATTTATATTAATATATATATATATATATATATATATATATATATATATATATATATATATATATTACGACTTCTTGATATCAGAACAACTACAAAAAGATTATGTAAAGATTCATATTTGATTTACATATGTATATTCGAATGCGTACCTATTAATAATAATGAATTTAAATAAAGACGAAATCTATCGTAAAACTAGAACTCTAATAAAATAATAATACATCTAAAATAAATATATAATAATTGTATTTTAGACCCATTTCGTTTTTGCTTTAAGCTAAGTTTATAATACCACTTATATAAATATCTATGTAAATACTAGTTTGACAGGCCTATTTATTTTACTTAGTAAATATGAAGCTCAGGAATGTGGCATTTAATAAAACATACGTCTGTTTAAGTTAAGTGTTATGAAAACGCAGACATCCTGTTTTTTTATGTTATAAGGGAAAACGATATGTTTACTTGGTGGAAGGGCTTTTACTTGGTGGAAGGGCTTTGTGCAAGCCCGTCTGGGTAGGTACCACTCACTCATCAGTTATTCTACCGCCAAATAACAGTGCTCAGTATTGTTGTGTTCCGGTTTGAAGGGTGAGTGAGCCAGTGTAACTACAGTCACAAGGGACATAAAATCTTAGTTCCCAAGGTTGGTGGCACACATTGACGATGTAAGGAATAGTTAATATTTCTTACAGCGTTATTGTCTATGGGTGATAGTGACCACTTATCATCAGGTGGCCCATATGCTCGTCCGCCAACATATAAAAAAAAGGGAGGAGCACGCTCTTTCATTGAAGGTTCCCAAGTCGTATCGGTTCGATATTTTCCAGGTATAACATCTAGTATATAAGTAAATCTGTCCCTCTGCTTGTTATGCTATCTCAGCAAGCAAAAATCGCAAGTATGACGCAAGTGTGAATCCCAAAGAGGGATTTAGCATATTCAAATGGCTAAGGTTGAGGTTAAAGAGATGCAAGTAATTTTAATTTGTGAATGTGCAAATAGGCTTACCTCATACGCGGATGAGAAATAATGTCTACAATTTTGTATGTATTCTATAAGATTAAGTTTTTTCATCCGATTTCTGATTCTTCTTTCTAAGTTGAAACTTTACAGTTGTTTTTGGAATGCTTTCGTTTGAAGGTTTCCCACATTGAATCACCAAAGTACAATATTTAGTGCGTGTTGTATTAAATAGTTAAAAAAAAAATGGATTTCAACTGATAACATTTTAATAAAACCACCCCCAATTATGAGTTATAACTCTCTAACAATTAGGATAACGCGTTTCATAAAATTCTGTTAACAAATATAATTATATTAAAGAATTCTGTTTTTAAATTTCTTAATTTTATGAATAGACACTTTCAAATGCAGCACTTTGACACATTAGTAGTTGTTATGACATCTATATTTGTTTACAGTCCCAAAATGATTTAATGGATATATTTTATCACCAATTGAGACCCCACGTAATAATTATTTAAAAAGATTTGCTTTTGAATTGCCTAATAAAGATGTTAAATAATATAATGTATTAGCATGTCGGGTCTTAAAATAGTTTAAAAATCTATGTTAAACTACTAACTTACCAAGTCGATAAGAATATCCATCCAGGCGCGTGCGCCTAAGATGATTTGAGAGAGTCGTATTCACTGAATTATATTTGGTTATTCAATAAAACGTTGAGATTTTTTTAGAAATGAATTATGGATACAATTTTAAAATAAATTCTATTTTTATTAACATACCGTTTGATTATGAACATATTTGTGTGGTCTGGAATATAGCGATAGATATTTAGACAAACTAATCTCATCAGCTTTTCTTCTAAGATGCTCTCTCTCTGGGTGCGATACTCCTTAGTTATAGCCGATTCCTCAGGTTGTATGTTCAATATAATTATAATAAGACCAGTCATTCTCCTTCATGAGGCAGTAAACATAAAAAAAAATTAGGCATATGTAAAGCTTCCCCAGGAGACGTTGAAAGTAAACATTGTCATAAAATATTGTAAAATATTCAAGGAAAAAAACAAGGGGAATATCATACGATGTCGGAGAAACACATAATACCAAATGGCTATTGTATCTGTACGAGTAAGAGCTGTAATATATTTCAAACAAGATCTAATCCTACACAAGTATGACGAAACAAGAGTAATGTTTAACATTATAATTAATAATAAATTATAGCCCCATATATATATTTTTCGTTACAAAGCGTTCGTAACCATTTTCGAATCATAAAAGCGCGTTTTATGAAAGAATAAAAGTGTTTTGATCCTCGACACTTAAGTTTTGCTTTAAGAAAAACATTCTTATAAAATAGAACGAAAACAGATGGTAAAAACACTTTTTCGAAAATCAATGTTATGGACAGCATTGCTTGCATCTTTAGTACTACTTATTGAACAGTAACGGAACATGGTGAGTTTTTTCTTAATTTGTCTTCTCTAGAAATTATGTTATCCATTTCTTGAACCTGTCATCCATTGCTAAAAGTATAATGGACTATCAATTGTGCATGTTTAACAAATACCGCATGCTTTTAAAATTGCTACTAGTTCACTCTTTCGACTGTGTAGGATTGCTTTTTTATCGAATTAGGAGTGTGAAGGAATAGAAAGTGCACCTGTGTTTTATACATGTGTGTTATATCTCCTGCGCAGATGGCTCATCTTATAATGGTTACCGTAAGCAATAATAGGCCGTGACACACCGTCATACCTTTCTTGGTTTTCACTTGCCTTATAAGCTACCACATCCATACTAGAACCATTGTCGTAAAAATAAAATATTTTTTGTTGAATATTTCTTGCACATTTTCAAGTTTGCATTCGTCCTATCGCATGATTTTTGATTCAAAAATTGAAACACCCTAGTAACATCAATTAGAGATGAAAAAGGACAAAGTTGTTTTATTTGTTCGAAATCGAATACGAGAAAACAAAAATGTACGTTTTTGTATTTTTGTTGCAGCATTTTAAAATTGACGTTCTACTACTGGTTTCACGTCCAGACAGGTCTCATTTTTTTATTTCATAGTTTTTAAAAAGATGGGTATTGTATACAATTTATAACTTTTATCTAAAACTATTAAAACCTAACCTAAAGTTTTATGGAGCATACGTATAAGTGATCCAATAAAATATGAAAGTAACAAACATAACTTAATTCACGTAAGAAATGTGGAGATATTTCAACGAATTTTAAGTAGGCTTTCTTAAATTTAACGAATCCAGAATAACAACAGTTTTCTTAATAGTAAAAACAGGATTCATCACAGAAGTCGAAATCATACATCTTTATGAAAAGCATCTTCTCTAATCAGGAGAAAAAATGGGTTCCTGTCATATCACAAGAAACAAAAATTCGCAAGCCGTCTGAAAAATAGTTGGAACACGTGGTACAACTCCAGTTCAATTGTAAAACGTACATGAGACTCTTCAGCCTTGCATACGAGTATGATAACGCCGAACAAAAAGACTTCAATTATCCAATTTGCAGCACGCTACGCAGCCCTCGTTAATTTATATAAGTTCGCAACTTGAGCCAACTTAATTAGTGCTATTGACATAAAATTGAAATTTCTGTGACAGTGTTTGATAGAAAAATGAATAATAGACTCTTTATAACATAACACAAAAAAAATATTTTATGTATAATCATTTCAAGCATGTCTACGATACGAGCTACGTTTTATTTAAAAATATTTATTTAACGTTACGTTTTCTGTTTAGTAATTGAAATGTAAGCATAACTGCTTCGTTTTGAATTTCTTTAACTAATTAAAATTATTTTATAGTAGTTTGATATTTAGTTAATAATTACATTGACTTCACACAAATTTAGTACATGTACATTACAAATGATTTACAAATGCAACTTAACTTCATTAGAAGAATTCAAAGCATTATCATTTAAAAAATAAATGGCCAGTAATATAAATAAGTTTTTGTTCAGAAGTAGTTATTGATATATTTAGCCTAAGTAAAATCGCCATTATTTTCACAATCTAATTAGAAAAAAAATACATTTAGATAATGGAAAACGCGAAACCACCCGTGGTTCACAGATACGGTTCATTTAAGAAAATCAGCAGATTCTTGTATAAAACACTCGCGACCCATTTGGATATCACAGTCTTCATCAACTCATCTGCCTTCACTAAATACAAGAAACCTACAATCACTTCAAAATGATCGGAAAATTCAACTTTTGCGCTGTCCTGTGTGTGGTTATGTTTTTGTTCTATTTGGATCAAACCAACGCCAGCCCAGCAATTGCAACTGGATGGGATCCTCTGGAAATTTGTATTGAAAATTGCGCTCAATGCAAGAAGATGTTCGGCCCGTGGTTCGAAGGACCCCTTTGTGCTGAGTCCTGTATCAAGTTCAAAGGCAAGCTGATTCCTGACTGTGAAGATCTCGCATCCATCGCGCCTTTCCTCAACAAACTTTAAGATTACCTATGGCTTACCACAAGACTTTGGGATTTTTATCATTATTTAATGAGAAATATGCAATAACTTTATAAATTTAATTTCCATTGTAATTCACAAAAATGCTATTAAAAAGAGAGAAATATGACTTTATTAATTAAACCGTGCTGATGTAACTAAAGGAATCCGAGAAACGCGTTATTGAATGCGATTCTCATGGATGTTTTATTTACAAACATCGATAAATTACAAATAATTAAATACGCAAAATAATATTTGTGAAAATAACGCATAATTATTGAAATGGAATAAAGGATTACGATGAAAGCAAAAATATTTTATTTTAAATGAAATGAAAACATTTTTATTTTTTATATGCAATTTTACAAAAGAAACAAATGATTGTTGTGTTTGCGTAATGTTTAACTTCCAGCGGTCATTATGCACCGCAGGACGATAGCTAACATTACCTCCACGTATGCACCCATGCATTAGTGTCATTGAAAGTGCTATTTCAAAACCAACACGAATACACAAATATGGTGCAACATCACAACTGTGCATACTTTGACTTCTAACATTGACTTCGTAAAGTATCGAAAAGTTCTGACCAATTATTTTTGTATTTAAACTAATATCGATATCGATAAAGAATAGCTTAATGTGTACATGGTATAATCACTACATGATTAGATGAATGGCAAATATTTTACCGTACAAGAAAAGGTTACGTAAAAATAATTCAACAAAAGAAAAAGTTTTTCAGTTCATATATAGGTAAGTTAAAGAACAATAGATGTAAGGAACAGACGTACAATGTACCAGGCAAACATAAGCACTAGGAGCACGCAATGATCGCTTTAGTCATTGAATGAGGAGATAAACAATGGTACAACAACAGCTATATAGAGATAACATCTTGATCACAGTTTCCATTAGCCGAATGTAGGTACTTTCTGCAATATACGTGTACCTAGAACAATATAACAGACAATAAGAAGCCTCTATCGACCGTATATCAGGGACTGGCGTAATCAACGTTATATTAACATGCAAACTATTTGAATAACATATATTTAATTGCTTTATTTCTTCGATTGTATCGATTTCAAATACAAGCTGTGAAGATACATATTCAAAAGTGTTAAAAAATCATGCCTCTTTAAGTTTGGTTTCGTTAGACAAATAATTATGCTTATTATTCTAATGCGTAATAATTTATCTCAAAATCGTATAACGAAATAATTTACTGTGAACATTAATGTCGCTTCCAGCTTATATAAGTCTACGATCTAAAGCAGATAACAAAACACAATTCAATACAATAACGTGGAAAGCCAGCGCTGTGAAGTAGGACATTTTTTCAAATAACGCACAGCCTCTACGAATGCTTATTCTTAGTAAGTTTTGTAAAATAACATTCATTTTGTATCGTAACATATCTAATTAATATAAATTAGAAACAGTAACTGTTTTGCAGTGCTATTCTGTAAGAACTCGCTTCCTATATCATTCGGGCAAAATTTGAATCAGAGTTGCGCTGGTATTCTATTTTCATATGTGAATTTATTGAATGTTATAATCATTGTAGCCAAAATCGCCTTTAGCACATACCTTTCTGATATCATATGATCAGTTAAGATACTAATCGAGGCTGAATCTCCGAAAAACAACATTCTGAGAGCTATTAGACACTTCTTGTTTTATTATTTTTTATTCATTTTTATAAGTAAACAAGCTGCCTAATTATTAAATTAGTAGATAGTGGGTTACACCATAGATTTCGTATTACCCCTAGGCAAGATAATAAGTAAATTATTCTAGACTGAGTCCTTTTGAGCCGAGATGGCCCAGTGGTTAGGCAAGCACCGGTGATTCATATGCTTAATTTGTCTTTATAATTCATCTCGTGCTCAGCGGTAAAGGAAAACATCGTGAGGAAACCTGCATGTGACAAATTTCATAGAAATTCTGCCACATTTGTATTCCACCAACACGCATTGGAACAGTGTGGTGGAATATGTTCCAAACCTTCTCCTCAAAGGGAGAGGAGGCCTTTAACTCAGCAGTGGGAATTTACAGGCTGTTGTTGTTGAGTCCTTTTTATGCATCACCCATTCATATCTATGACAATTTAAAAATAATTATTTAATGTAATAAAACCCCAAAAGGATATAATTGTAAGAGTATATTTTTATAAAGTTAAAATTAATTAATACAAGTTATCGACTTCCATACAACAGATGAAATTACGAAACTCGTTACATGTATCGATAACCTTGTACATTTTAAACAAGATCCATATCAGGAATTTTAATATGGACATAGTGTTTCTGCTATGCGATTAAAATAAATTCACTACAGCAATTTCTTGCGGCTTTGTTCTTATGAAAATTGCGATTCCAAATTTAAATTATCAATTAAGTAATTTAAATTAATTATTTCCTTTATACATAAATTTACTTTATGACATGCATTTTAATCTGTTAACACTTAAAGGGAGTGGAGACCTCGTTTTAGCAAACGTAGTGTAGGACGTCTTCAGGCATGGTGGAATGATGATTTGCGCAAGACGGCTGGCAGGAGCTGGATGCGAGTAGCCGAAGAAAGAGCACAGAAGCGTGCATTTGAAGAAACCTTTGTCCAGCATTGGACGAATATGGATTGCCAATGATGAATACTCTAAAACTATTGTTGTACCAGTATGGATTAAAATATTTTCTGGACATTATATCTTCAAGCGAAGATTACGATTAAGCATTACAATCATTCAATTAAATAATATTTTTTTCTTTAATTCTTTAGTGAAGTAATTTTATTTGTTTATTACATTCATACGTTAAACATTACATTTAAAATATCAACGAGCACTCAGTAAAGGTGTAAGGACACCTGCCTTCATTATCATTTCATTATATCCATTATATGCGGCGCATCCTGAATGACAGATTTCCGACGCCTGCGCAGCATCTGTTATGTATATTTATTATGTACCAGAATAACTACATCATGACGTAATATAAAAGCAATAAAGGAAGTGCAATTGTTTTAAAATACATGAATTAACTAAATCTATGGTGTTCATCAGAGGATGTGGAGCGTTGACACTTTCCAAAGGTCATAATGTTTTACTTGAATACATGTACTTAGTACATTACGTGCATTTTTTGACAGACTGGGAGTATTATTGGTTTGCACCGCATTAAGTATTAAATATTTAGTTTATTCCAACCTCAAAAGGGCAAAAGCCAAAGAAACAACTTTAGACACAGATTTGACACGATATCATTGGTTGACAACTTCAATAATCTGTAATATTTGATATGGATTTGCGAAAAAATCGCGTCAAGGATTACAAAACTACTATCGGTACTTTGAAAATAAAGTGGATTTAAGTAGTTAAGTTCAATAAGAACTGTGTTGTGTACAAGCTGAGCTATTAGAAAATCGTGTGGAATACGTAAATCCTTGGTTTGTTTATCTTCATTCATTCCTTCCTTGTTTAATAAAACTACTCACATAACATTAATTTATGTCAATATATTACTTTACCAATCGATACATATATTATTTATCCGCTTATTGCATATTAATTTTATACTTTTACCGCTCAACCACGAATCTAGCTTTCTTCTCCACTCCCCGTTCAAAATCAACCGCCTTTTGTTTTTCTCGTGCCAGGCAGTACCAGCTCGCCATACCACGCCACGAGAGGAACTGACGGGAGTCCCACTATACGGTGTCGATAACCGAATCAATAATCATACTAATAAATGTTATTTCAATGAAAAAAAACTTATTTAAAAATCAAAACCGTACTAAATATTAATATTTCAATTAAAATTTTATAATTATATTTAAAAAATCATGACACTTGATTGTAATAGACTATATATATACGACAGGCTTGCTATTTTCTAAAATATTAGAGATATCGCATTTTCTCACTACACATTTTCGTCTTATTTTTGTTTATATTAACTAATTTAATCGTTTAATTTCATAATTTTTTTCACTTTTTTACTTTTAAATTTTTCTATAATAATTTCGCTAAGTCCTACCCGTTACGTAGTATTAAATATTTTCATATAAAAATTTTGTTCGATTTTGACCGCTTTTTTTCGTGAATCCTACTCGGATCCACCCCCAGATCATCGCCCCGTACTCGTTTTCTCGATTTCCACTCGGGAAATCGGAAAAGACACCCACCCTCAAAACCGAGGTTACCTAAGCGATCGAAACACGGTCTCCTTACAGGCTTGCTATTTTCTAAAATATTAGAGATATCGCATTTTCTCACTACACATTTTCGTCTTATTTTTATTTATATTAACTAATTTAATCGTTTAATTTCATAATTTTTTCACTTTTTTACTTTTAAATTTTTCTATAATAATTTCGCTAAGTCCTACCCGTTACGTAGTATTAAATATTTTCATATAAAAATTTTGTTCGATTTTGACCGCTTTTTTTTCGTGAATCCTACTCGGATCCACCCCCAGATCATCGCCCCGTACCCGTTTTCTCGATTTCCACTCGGGAAATCGGAAAAGACACCCACCCTCAAAACCGAGGTTACCTAAGCGATCGAAACACGGTCTCCTTACAGGCTTGCTATTTTCTAAAATATTAGAGATATCGCATTTTCTCACTACACATTTTCGTCTTATTTTTATTTATATTAACTAATTTAATCGTTTAATTTCATAATTTTTTCACTTTTTTACTTTTAAATTTTTCTATAATAATTTCGCTAAGTCCTACCCGTTACGTAGTATTAAATATTTTCATATAAAAATTTTGTTCGATTTTGACCGCTTTTTTTTCGTGAATCCTACTCGGATCCACCCCCAGATCATCGCCCCGTACCCGTTTTCTCGATTTCCACTCGGGAAATCGGAAAAAAGCCCCCCACACCCTCCCAGTTGTCATTTGGTATATCAATTCAGATGACCTTGTACAGGGATTTATAAAATTTTGTTCCAATTTTCCCAAATCTAACGCTCGTTTCGGTTGCACATTAGGCTAACTTTGATTTTTTAATATAGTCATTTTCTTCTCACGCGGATGAATCTCACACAAAAATGACATAACATTATCAGAACCTATGGATCGTACCTGTCGTGTGGGATAATCTTGTCTGACTAGATTTGGTAGATTTGGATGGATTCGGAGATGGAGACCGCATCAGAGGCCTCTGTCGGAAAACATCGATCGCTGGAGACCGACGACTCCGACACCGGAAGCGAAGGAGGAAAGACGGCAAGACCCGTTGCCCACCGCCGTGGCAAAAATAAAGATAACGGCCTCACCCGAGCTCGGGCCGAATTAAAGCGAAAGGAGGAGGAGGAACGGGAAGTTGCCTTCGAGAGGGCCCTCCGTAGCCGTGCCTTTAAAAAGGCACCAACGGAAGGGAAGGACGCAGTAGTGCCGTCATCGTCGGTGACAAACAACATGGCAGACCCGGCGACGCTCGGAGCGGATGAATTGCAGGCGGAGGCGGCGCGCAACGTAGCCGCTATCCTCACAGTTGCTAAAAAGTCGGGCAACCTCAAGTTCGGCTATATTAAAAGCCTCAAGGAATCTGCGGCCGCCCTACAGGCGATAGTCGAGGTCCTCTCTTCTCGCACCGAGGCAGAAGAGACACGGCGTCTGCAGGCGGACAATAGTCGCCTTCGCCGGGAGGTCGAAAACCTCAAAGAGGAACTGAAGGCTCACAGGAGGGAGTTCGCCGACATGAGGGCGGCCATGACGGCTTTGAGTGGGCCTTCTACGGCCACGCCATCCAGCGTTGAAATTATTGATGAACTAAGAGAGTTCATCACGATCTCGATCGATGCGATGCTGGACGCCAGACTCCCTCCCCCTAGAGTAAGCAGCCCACTAGCTGCAACTGAAGAGCTGGACGCACCGAGACCCTCGTCGCCACTCACGGCTTCTGCTCCTAAAAAGCAGAAGCAGGCCAAAAGTAGCAGGACAACTTCAGCTGCAACGGTACCACCACCAGCTAGAACGCCCGCCCCTTCAGCCCAGGCTGGTACGGGACAGGAAGAAAGTTGGGCCACTGTTGTCCGAAAAGGGAAAAAGAAGAAACCTTCCCCACCAGTCGCAAGCAAACCCACAACCACCCTGACGGTAGCTCCGAAGAAGGGCAAAATATCCATGCCCCGCACCGCGGCCGTAATCATCTCGCTGCAGCCTGAGGCAGAGGTGAAGGGAGTGACGTACGCTCAGGTGCTAGAAAAGGCCGAGCAAAGCGTTGACCTGGCGCAGCTAGGCATTGGGGAGGGCATAAAAATTCGCCGCGCTGCCACCGGCGCTAGGGTCCTGGAGCTGCCCAAGTCGCAAAGCCAGGAGCAGGCTGGGCGTCTGGCCGATAAGCTCCGCGTCGCCTTGGATGGAGTGGCCAACGTCGTTCTACCAGTGAGGATGACTGAGTTGAGGATCACGGGGCTGGACGACTCCGTCACAAAGACCAAGCTGGCCGCAGCCATAGCCAGGGTTGGTAATTGCCAAGTTGACTCTGTCCGGGTCGGGACTGTCGGCATTGGTCCTGCGGGAGTGGGCATGGCTACTGTGAAGTGCCCAACGGTGGCGGCTAAGACCCTGGCCACCAACGGAAGGCTCCTAGTGGGATGGAGCTCTGCTAGGGTCAGGGTCCTGGAGCAGCAACCTCTTCGCTGTTTTCGGTGCTTTGGTCTCGGGCACACGAGAGCCCTCTGCCCGTCAAAAGTCGACAGGAGTTCGCTGTGCTACAGGTGTGGAGGTGCAGGACACCTGGCACCGACTTGCTTTGCAGCAGCTCATTGCGCAGTTTGTGCAGAGGCTGGAAGGCCCTCAGGGCATTCGATGGGTGGAAAGGACTGCAACCCTCCCCACACGAAAGGCAAGTCGGTCCAAGGAACCAGGACCGCCGCAAGTGAATGTAGCCGTCAGGCATCGGAGGAAGCTCAACGAACCAAAAAATGCACGGACAACTGAGTTTCCTCCAAGCGAATGTAAACCACGCCGCCGGAGCGCAGGACCTGCTGCTGCAGTCGATGGCGGAGTGGCAGGTAGACCTGGCGGTGGCCTGTGAGCCCTATTTCGTCCCTCCCCTGCCTCATTGGCTTGGGGACTCGGACGACACCGTGGTGGTCCTCACGAGAAGCGGAACGGGGCCCCCCCTCTCACTCATCGAGAGGAGCTCGGGCTACGTAGTGGTGGGGTGGGGGGAATACGTCGTCGTCGGTACGTACTTCTCCCCTAACCGCAGCCTGGTTGAGTTCGAGACATATCTCGGCTTAGTCAGAGCTGCGGTGGCCAGGCAGTCGCCGAAACCGATAATGGCTCTCGGAGACCTCAACGCGAAGTCGCGTGCCTGGGGCAACCCCGTCACGAACCCGCGAGGGAGGGCCAGGTGTGGGCCCTGCTCTCCGACCTGTCCCTTCTCAACAGGGGGCAGGTTCAAACCTGCGTGCGCCATCAGGGGGGTTCCGTGGTGGACGTCTCGTTCGCCACCCCTGCAATAGCACGCAGAGTGCTCGATTGGAGAGTGGAGGAGGAGGTGGAGACCCTATCGGATCACCGATACATCCGATTCGAGATCTCCACCTCTCGCAGGCCGGCGGAACCCCAGAGGGTACCGACCACGCTGCCGAGGTGGTCTCTCGGCCAGGTCGATCGAGAGCTGGTCAAGGAGGCCGCCATTGTGCAGCGATGGGGTTCCGCGGGGAGGAGGGAGGGCGCCAGCGCTGAGGAGCTGGCGGGCTGCATGCGCAGTTCCCTCAAGGAGGTCTGCGATGCGGCCATGCCTCGGACCCGGCGCAGGGTTCCGCGCCGGCACGTCTATTGGTGGTCGCCCGAAATCGCCGACCTGCGGGCGTCGTGCTGCCGGGCGCGAAGGGCCTACGTCCGATGTCGAAGGCGCAACGGTCTCGACATGGAACTGGAGGGACGGATGCTGGACGCTTATCGTCAGTTGAAAAAAGATCTGCAGCTGGCGATAAGCAAGGCCAAGGAAAAGGCCAGGGAGGAGCTTCTAGCGGGTCTCAATCGAGATCCGTGGGGGCGCCCGTACCGCGGTGTACGCGGGAAATTCCGCAATCAAGGCGCCCCCGTCACCGAGACGATGACACCGGAACTCCTCCTACGCCTGGTTGGGGAACTCCATCCAGGCGAGCATGTCCCTCCGCAGATGGCTCCCCGCTCCGTGATCGAAGACGCAGTGGCTCCACCACTGATCACGGAGCGGGAGATGGAGATGGCTCTCAGTCGTCTGAGGGCCAAGAACACGGCGCCGGGTCCGGACGGGGTTCCAGGGCGTGTTCTGTGCGACGCCCTGGAATTCCTAGGTGTAAGGCTTCGGGAGCTGTTCGACGAGTGTCTGTGCAGCGGGCAGTTTCCGAGGCCTTGGAAAGAAGGGAAATTGGTCCTGTTGCCGAAGGAAGGTCGGCCGTTAGATTCCCCCTCAGCATACAGGCCAATAGTACTGCTGAACGAGACGGGAAAACTTTTCGAGAAGATTCTCGCAGCCCGTCTCGTTCAGCACCTCGAGGAGGTCGGTCCGGGTCTTTCAGAGGCTCAGTTCGGGTTCAGGGCGGGCTGGTCGACGGTCGACGCCCTGGACGCCCTGAAGACTCGGACGACGGAAGCGGTGGCCCGGGGGCAGGTCGTCCTGGCGGTGTCGCTTGACGTGGCGAACGCCTTCAACAGTCTCCCTTTCGAGACGATACGGGAGGCACTCCGATACCATGGGGTACCGACCTATCTGAGGAGGTTGCTGGAGGCGTACCTCCAGGACAGGGAGGTCCTCTGGGCGGGGGTCGACGGGAGGTTGGTCCGGCATCGGGTAGGCTGCGGCGTTCCACAGGGGTCGGTTCTCGGCCCAATTCTGTGGAACGTCGGTTTCGACTGGCTCCTACGAGCTCCCGTCCTACCCGGGATGGGGGTGTTGTGCTACGCCGACGACACCCTCGTCACGGCGACTGGGCGGGACTTTCGGGAGGCGGCTCGCCTTGCCGAGGTCGGAACGGCCCTCACCGTGGACCGTATGGGAATGCTGGGCCTGAGGGTCTCCATATCTAAAACGGAGGCCCTCCTATTCCACGGTCCTCGGAAGGGACCCCCACGAGGGGCGAGCATCACCGTCCGGGGGACGGTGATCAAGGTACAGGCCCAGATGAAGTATCTGGGCCTCATCCTGGACGGTCGATGGAGCTTTGGGCAGCACTTTGTGCACCTCGGCCCGAGGCTCATCAACGCCGCCGCCGCTCTCGGCCGCCTCCTTCCGAATGTGGGGGGGCCGGGATCGCTATGCCGGCGTCTGTACTCCGGCGTAGTGAGGTCGATGGCGCTGTACGGTGCCCCGATCTGGATCGACGCCCTCACCGCTGACAATCGGGCCCTTCTGCGGAAGCCGCAGAGGGTCATAGCGGTGAGAGGCGTCAGAGGGTACCGTACGGTGTCGTGGACTGCGGCGACACTTCTCGCGGGCGATCCGCCCTGGGAGCTCCAGGCAGAGGTGCTCGCGGAGGTGTACCGGTTCCGGGTTGAGGCGAGGAACCGCGGCGTCCGTCCAGGGTCGGCGGAGGTCGGGCGGATCAGGGCTCTAGCCCAGCAAGCCCTGATCGCCCGATGGCAGGAGGACCTGGGGTCACCAACGGCGGGCCTGGCGACAGTGGAGGCGATACGTCCCCACTTGAGTCGTTGGGTCGCGAGGAAGAAGGGCACGCTCACCTTCAGGATGACGCAGGTACTTACCGGGCACGGATGCTTCGGTAAGTACCTGCACGGAATAGCGCGGCGGGAGGTGTCACCCTCCTGCCACGAGTGTGGTGCGCCAGTAGACACGGCGCACCACACCCTGAGTGAGTGTGCCGCGTGGGGGCCTCAGAGGCACTCCTTGGCGGCGTCTATGGGCGGAGACCTCTCGCTGTCGAGCATCGTCAATGAAATGCTCGGCAGCGAGACGTGTTGGTCGGAGATGCGCTCCTTCTGCGAAAGCGTGATGTCGCAGAAGGAAGCTGCGGAGCGGGAGCGGGAAGAGGACGCCGCTGCAGACCCGCTCCGCCGTAGAAGACCGGGGAGGAGGAAGAGGCGCTACGCGCACTTTCTCCTCCCGCCCCAATAGGCGCCGCAGGGACCAGGGGGGTCTCAGTACCCTGGGAACCCCCTCTAGGTATTGGAGGGCCGCATAGGCGGGCCGACCGTCAGGGCGTCACGGTAGCATGCGTAAGCGATCCCGTGGCGCCCTCCGAAAGACGGAGAGGGTACCGCTGGTTTTTTAGTGGGTAAACCCGGTGGACCTGGGCGCACTAGGCGTTCAGGAAACCGGGGAGTCCCACACACCCCCCCACTTTCCATCACGTGGGGGAAGCGCGCAAAGCGTTTTTCCAGCGTAAAAAAAAAAAAAAGAAAGAAAAAAAAAAAAAAAAAGACTATATATATACATTACGGTAAAAACGTTTTGTGACTGTTTATTATTTATTTCAAGCGAAGTCACTATGGAGAGGTATATTACAAACGAAGGTGAATTTGTTTGATATACGATCACATCTTAATCAACCGATCATCATGAAGTGTTGGATACACATTGTCAGCCAATAACATTAAAGGATATGGGTAATGCATAATCTCTATCCTTATCCCTAGCAATACTTCAAATATTAAACATGAAAGTTATCTAGTAAGTAACCTTTAAAATTTAGAATTGTGTAACTACAAATCGAACACTGCATATAAATTAATAAAAGCAAGGTTCGTATGATAAATTATTGAATTATACTAAACTTGCCAAAGTAAATTGCTTAGACATTTAATAAAATAGAAACGACTCGTGTTTCATTTGCTTTGCAAATTTAAGTATGTTAGTCCAAGCAGGTAATTATTATTAACGAACTACCTCGATGTCACATATTCTGATATTTATTGAAATACCTACGAGGAATAAATAATTTAATCATTCAGCATTTGTTTGGCGTTGTGTACATCGCGGGTTTCAGCACTACTCGTTGCTATTTCAATATCTACAAAATTATCTTGATTTGAATTCTAATTTCAAATATGAGTATAACATTTAGTATTTTTTTTTTTCGTTATATTTTTCTTTCCGTATTTAAAATCCCTTTCTCAGCGGGCTTCAATGAAGTCAAAAACAACGATCACAATGATACATCAATTAACACAGTATTTGTTTTTGGTGAAATTATTTTAATAAAACTATGATTGCAAATAAAATCATCCTCCACAAGAGTGCATAACAAATTGCCTTTCCTCAAATTTTTGTTCAATATTAATGTTCAAATAATGAGCCGTCAATTCAATTATATTAGCTGATAAAAGTTTTTGAATTCGGTAGGGAATTATCAGTCGTTATAAATAAATTTATAATTGCTTATTTTAGGATAACAACTAAATTGGCCCTCAAATGACGGAAGGACAAATTACCTGCCCACAAGATAGTTAATGACTAAATTGTTGTGTTCCAACCGGACTGTAGAGGACGGGACGGTAGTAACGTAGATATGTACGAGTATACGCTGCAAAGAACAAAATATTATTTAGGTCAACCCAAACGTATATTGTTAAAAATAAAAATATTGTACCCGTGTCATTAAAACAGTACAATAGTACAGTTTAACATGATTTAATCTGTGCTAAATTATGTCGATACTATCAAAATTAAAAGAAGAATATATTATACTCTCATTTAAAAATCTTTTTTTGCGTTTGTTGATCCATTTATTCACAAATATGACATTATATACCCTATAACTTAAGAAAAGCAACTTATGTTTAATGGGAAAACCGCGCGAATAAACTAGTTGCTTTAAAAATATTAAACGTTATCAAATTCGATGATCACGACGATTACGCGACATTATGTAAGCTTTACTTGCTTAAAAATTGTATAGCAATTTTTTTGTAAAACGGCTTAATCCATTTTCTGGCAGCCATTAAATATCACAGGAGAAGTATGATGTAGACATGCAAACCCAAAAAGCGATGCAGTTAAGTATATCTAATTCATTTATAATAAATTTAGCATATTGTATAACAGCACTCTATCAAAATTAATTTTTAATATTTTATTATTTAACACGTATGCATGTATGTTTTTAACACGTCAGTATTGACTGTTTCTAAAAACGTATGTGTTAAGTGTGTTACTTCATGAATGTAAAATCGATGCCATCGGAGCGAATTTAAAGTCAAAATTTTGCTAAATCCTTTTTTTTACATAAAATTAAATAATAATATGGAAGTTAACTCCAAATTTAAAGTAAAAAGGCAAGCGGAACATAGTGAAGCAACAAAAGCTAATACAAAATCAACAGTCAATACAAATTCCCTGTAGTGCGAAACGAGACGTCTTTTTACTTTATAAGTGCTGTCACTTTAATAGGCTATTTGACTGGTTTTTAAAATCCATTTTATATTATTTAATAGATGTTAAGGAACCCAGTAAAAGTTGATTTTTTATTTCTAGTACATATTTGCCGAAAAATATCATATGAAAAATTCCATATTTATATAACGCGCGAAAACGCTACTTGAACAATATGGCGCTGCAATGGGGTCGGTGACGTCACTTTGCTGTATTTTAAACTGTGGCACATATAGTAGAAAAGCAAGGTTTACAAGAAAATGTCTTCATCATAAGCCCGGCCAATAAGGAGCGTTTTGTGTCACGTGACAAACGTTTGAAAATTTGCATTTTTATTTATTGATTTTTGAATAAATTAAGTATAAACTCATAATATACACTGATTACAATAATTTACAATTTATTTTTCGCATTGTCAAATAGCCTATTATTAATGACTGAGTCAGTTAATTAAAGAAAGTTATTTTTTATATACAGTTATGTGCGTATTAAAGCTGTTTCTATTATAATGTACCTAAAATTTCACTATATTTAAAAATAAGTTAAAACAAAAGTGAATAGAATCTAATATAGTGAAAGGAATGTCATCAATTCACTTAACCTATAAATTATCCTATAGAAGATAAAAGCGTTTCTTGGTCTTATCCCACGTGCGGAGTCAATGTGAGAAATTAAACCACTCAGCCATCTCTTAAACGGTCTAAGAAATTTAAATGAAATGTATTGAATAAACGGCGGAAATGAGGTTCTTTCAGCTTAGCTTATTCCCCACTCTTGACTGACTGATTCAGTCCAAGTATACTTTTTAACCTCGCTTCTTTCATTTATTTTTAAACGCTTCCAGTCAAGAAATAAAGTTTCGAGCTATTCATCTGGACCAGAAAAATCGATATTAAATTGTTTAAAAGCAATTAAGGAGCTACAGTTAATTTCAAATTATTATGATATAATGTAAACAAAAGCGCTGCAAATGTAATATATCTTTATTTGATCTAAATTGTCACCCAAAGGCATTCAGCTCAATTTAATAAGGAATATTTATATATTATTAATAAACTTCGATTACTTATAGCGAGAACCACATAATCATCAGTCAAAAGTATATTTTGTTTGAAGGAACACAGTTATTTAATAAACTGCCTAACGTAATTCAAGAATATGAGGATATTACCAAACTAAAATAGCATTTTCCATTATAAAATTGTCTTTTGTCTTTTTTCCATAAATATTCTATTCTTTATATCTAAACTTTATTAATTTTAAATTCTTCAATAACATATTGACAATTGTGATAGTAAAAAAATCCCACCTTGGTGTAAAGTTGACATTGACAGTTTCACAATGGGTTACACGTAATTAGGTGACGGCGGGTCGTTGGGTGACTGGTAACAGAATCAAAGTCAAATCTTTTAACAGAAAAAAAGAACCTTCATTTAATGGTATGTTAATAAAAATATACTCCTACGAGCATTAGGATGTTAATATGTATGTCATAGCATATATCTAATAAAAGATAATATACTAGATAAATTATTATGTTCAATTTAATCTAGGTTGTACGATTTTTATGATAGTAATTATACAAAAAATACTGCACCTAAACTTAAGATAACATTCGCATATTTAAATTTAAAATGTGTTTGTAATTTACATATAATTAGACCATTGCAGACAAAGTTAAAATTATAGTTTATAAAACCAAAATTGTATGTTATCTCAAATGAGTATTAAATTCAGTCTAAAAATATACGAAACTATAGTGTGTATCAAATACAATAAACAAGACTAAGGAATTAAATTTATATCATTGATATCTAAATCGTGTATCTACAAGTGTGTCAGACGTTTAATAAGCCATGCAGTAGACGCCGGCCGCGCTGCATACAAATAACAGTCACTTCCAGTTTCACGGATGTAACCATGTAAAACGGCGATCTTTATCAATGTCACGCTAAGGGAATTTAGAGAAAACACCCAAAATGAGATCGTGCAATTTAAATTCACAGAATTATTCGGTATAACATTGTTGTGAATAGCTGCGAGTATGTGTCACGGCGGACAGGCGCACTATGACGATTGCTATCGTATTCCATATGCGTTGTTTACTTTCTTTCTTAAGCTACGATCTTTGATTTCGGAATGTAGAATCAAATTGCTTTTAGCAATTTTCTAAAAATAATCTCACGCTGATTCAATTTGTTTTTGATAATAACACCGTATCTCACACAAAACCAATGTCATTGTATACGTATTTGACAAATATATTTTTGAATGTATTTTAATTTTTTATATAGGTACATTCTTATGTACAAGATACAACAAAAATACGTACAATGTATAAAATTAGTACGTGACTGTTTGTTTATTTCCCGACTTAATACGAGTACCGACAGCAAAAATATTGTCTATTCAAACATTCTATTAAACATTTACACCGTACGTGTCCGTAACAAACGTTCGGACTGATCTCACAAATAATTACGTCACTCTAACGAGCATGACATATTCAAAATACTCACATATTACAATGTATTCTTTGTCATGTTCAAATGCTAAATTTTCTTCCAATTCAATAGAATAATAGAATTCTCGATTGCATTACACGCATCTTTACTTTTTGTAATATTTATGTAACAATAGTTTTTATTGTAAACTGTTAAAGACCGGAACATTTCAATCCTTTATTTTAATGCAAATTATCAGTATCGAAAACATTTTAATAAAATATAAACAATTATTTTAACAATTGCGATTATATGTGAAAATGTAAATAACTTATTGTTCGATAACTATTTAAATAAAAAATAAAAACATGTTTCGGATCTTGGTAATGTTCTGTTTTTAGAACTATTATTTTTATTCTGTTTAATTGTTCCGCCTGCCTCTCAACTCTTTTTGTTTCTTAACGTTTTCTCATTTCTGATACGAACCGCTAATGTCCCAAATACCCTGCCAACTTTCGTATTCTCCACCATACTTTTACTTGGTGGTAGGGATTTGTACAAGCCCGCCTGGGTAGGTACCACCCACTCATCAGATATTCTACCGCTAAACAACAGTACACAGTATTGTTGTGTTCCGGTTTGAAGGGTGAGTGAGCCAGTGTAACTACAGGCACAAGGGACATAGCATCTTAGTTCCCAAGTTTGGTGGCGCATTGACGATATAAGGAATAGTTATCATTTCGTACAGTGTCATTGTCTAGGGGTGATGGTGACCACTTACCATCAGGTGGCCCATATGCTCGTCCGCCAATCTATTCTATAAAAACGAACACAATATGGGTATCTTCAAGTCTAGAATAAGCATCTTCTAGCCTCTAGGCAAGCGCAGCCTTAGACTGTATTTTCATTTTCCATTAGGTGTAATAACACTCAAGGGCTAGCTTATATTTAAAAAAAGTACATTTATTTGCAAAACATTAAAATAGAAAACACATACGGACCATGGGTGTTCGTTAAGTATTCTAAAGTCAAAGGCAATGTATTGTTATATTTACAACAATGTATAAAATAAAAATAAACTTATGTCTGCAAATATTATAAATGCGAAAGTAACTCTGTTAAGAGTTACCTCGTAACGCTTAAACCGCTGAATAAATTTTGATGAAATTTGGTGTAGAAATAGTATGTATTTTAAATTCCCCGGGTACAAACTACTGTTTGGATTCACCCCTTGAAGTAAATTGAAGGGTTTGGGTGCTGTAAGTTTTATGAATTTCGGAGGCTGAAAGTTGCAGGTTCAGCTAACTTGGTTAAAATATACGAAAAATACTCGAACATGAAACTAGCGACCCGCCCTACAAATGAAAATTATAAATAAAACAGGAGTATAGTAGATTAATACCAGTGATTTTTTTTATTCGGGTCATTAATTTTGTTACATTACACACAAACAAATTTCAAACATTTATAATATTAGCACAGAATATATAGTCTTAGTTATTTGTACTAATATTATCTACACATAGTTAATATTAGTTAAAATGACTAAGGCCACGATTCTGGTTTTTTTCCAAGATATATATTAAACATTTTA
Source organism: Vanessa cardui (assembly GCF_905220365.1). Lineage (NCBI taxonomy): Eukaryota > Metazoa > Arthropoda > Insecta > Lepidoptera > Nymphalidae > Vanessa > Vanessa cardui. Next base: position 5,306,256 of record NC_061127.1, on the reverse strand, counting down.
ATTGTTATTTACATTGTTGATTCAGTTGGTGACAATTTGAATTGGCCGTAAGAAATTAGTCACAAGTATCCAGTACTGCGCAACCAGGCACATATTATATTTTGGAAAAATATTATTGTGTATACGAGAACATATGTTATATGTACATAAATAGTCATTTATCGTCACCTTACTATATTATACGCTCGATTCTTCTATTTCTGTTCGGAAAATTATTTTAACGTACTCCGTGATAGGGCTGCGCCAACACGTCTGCATAAGTTATAAACAACACTCCTTACATTGGCAGTGATTAATATTTTTACCCATAACCCTACATGAAATGAAAAAGATAAATTTTATGTATTTAATAATAGTAGAAATACCAAATACGCTCTATGTGGTCTTATCAATATTTGCATTATATCTTGAGATAACTAATTCTTAATTCGTTTGAGTGTTGTCACCTTTATTTTTGTTAACGACAATGAAAATCATAGTCATCATTATTACATAGTATAAAACAAAGTCGCTTACCGCTGTCTGTCCCAATGTATAATCAGATCTTTCAAATTACTCAACAGATTTTGATGCGAGTTATTTAATAGATAGAACGATTGGAGAGGAAGTTTTTTGTACATGATGTACGGTCAAGATACTAAAGAACCAAGAGAAAATCTGTAGTTTATTTAGTATCAGCATTGACCCGTGCGAAGCCGGGGCGGGTCGCTAGTCATTTATATAGTTATATTATTTATATTCAATATCATTATAGATATCATCGGTGGTGCAAGATGAGCAATCGAGTGTCAAGGGATGAAAAAAAAACTTTATTACAATGCAATCTTAAAACAAAATAGTTAAGTAAGACAGAAAGTTTGGAGTTAAATGAAGTCAGATCAGAAGATCAGTGGAGGCGTGGAGTGTGAACCTTCCGTTCATGACCATGACAGCTATAACTTCTCGATAACAGATAAAATAAAAAATCGTTTAATAACACATACGCTACACGTAAATTTCTGTGCTCGACTGCTTGATATATCACTGGAGTCATTTGTCGGGTTTTAATAGAATTCAATATAATTATAAACATACTAGACGGTTATAGGTACTAAATATACCTCAGGGAATTTATTCTGGAAAAACAAAATTCTATTAGCAAATATAATCTCTACCTCCATAATATTCAACATCCATGTTACCACGGAATAAACAAGCAATACAAAGCATTAAAAGTTGACTATATACCTGAATGTAAATAAGAAAGTACATAGTGTGTTTATTATCGTTATATCTATATATTATAAATGTGAAAGTACCTCTGTCGGTCTGTCGATCTTTCACGACCAAACCGCTGAACCGAATTTGTTGAAATTTGGTATGAAACAAACTGGAACTCCAGGAAAAGACATAGACATCTTGCCTAACACATAACAACCAATACTCTAAAACGCGAGCGAAGCCGCGGGCAATAACTAGTATATAAATAATTTTAGTTGCTGTAATTAATTTTTCTATGCGACTTTAACATAACGTGATCACATGGCATTCCTAGAAGCCATAGAAAATATTAAACGGTATGAATGTCATGGGAGAGAGGAAGATATATTTAATATTAACAGGAGTAAGTGAAACAAACATATATGTTTCAATCAACACAGAACACGTGATTACAAACGCGACTATCACGTATCGGTTATAAATATCTTTCAAATCTGGTTTCGTTGGCGAGATATTTTAAACCCATATTGACAGATACGCCTTCCTATTCCGCAAACGTTTCAAATTACCTTCATTATGTCAGAACTGCATATATCAACACAATATAAAAAACCTACTTGAAAATTATTTTCATATAAAAGGAGTATAAAATAAATAAGAGATTTAAGCATTTCTTATGTTATTTCCATATCTTGTTCAATCATTTTCCATTGTTAATATTTTAACTGTAGTCGTTGGAGACGGTGGTCTCTGAAAAGAAATTTTAGTGAAAAGAATTGCCAAAAAATACACAAGATAAATCAAATTTACAATTATTGTTCTTTAGTCCTGAATAATACAATAATTCAGGTATTATGGGCATGAAAGTACCTAATTTATTTTCGATTTTCTTTTGACCGTATCTTTTCGGTATAGATTTCAAACCAATGGTAGCTCTTCGTTTAATTTTCCTAAAATGTCGTTTTTATTATCCTGATTGGAAACTACTCCAATAAAGTATTATGTTCACTTAATTTTATACGATGGTGATTGTGAGGAATAGGTTAATGTTCGCTTCGTTGTAACTTTCTTTACAACGCCAAACTTTATTATTACCTTTAATAGTAGCAAAGATGGTCAGGGCAAATTTAATTTTAATAGTTCTGTTGCAAGAACTAGAGTGCAATTGATTAACAGCGTGAAACTAAGTAGTTATTATAATAAAAATATAGATAATAAAAAAATTAAGATTATGTTGGTGGATTTTTATACAGGATATAACTATTGCAGCATAAAAACTGCAGCCTGTAAATTTCCCACTGCTGGGCTAAGGCCTCCTCTCCCTTTGAGGAGGAGGTTCGGAACATATTCCACCACGCTGTTCCAATGCAAGTTGATGGAATACACATGTGGCAGAATTCCTATTCAGTTAGACACATACAGGTTTCCTCACGATGTTTTCCTTCACCGCCGAGCACGAGATGAATTATAAACACAAATTAGGCATGAATTAATTTATAATTCATATAAAATATATTTATAATTCATAAAATAATTATAAATACTCCAATAATTGTCGAATCTTCTCAAATTTATTTTGAGAATAGCACCATAGCACTGAAACATCTCTATTCAAAAATGAGAACTTAAGTAGAAAAAAATGTTTCAATTTAATCAATATAAATGTATAAAAAGAGGTAGAAAAGAAAACTAATTAGTTTCTTGTATGTCCTTCTCCGAGGAATCTACATTCCAAGCTGTGCGGTGGCTTCATAAATTAATTAAAAAAGGCTACGTGATTAAAAAGTATTTATATTTTGATCCGAAAATCTATATTATTAATATTATAAATGTGGAAGTAATTTTGTCTGTCTGTCTGTCGCCTTTCACGACCAAACCGCTGAACTGAATTTGAAATATTGTATGAAGCAAACTTGAACTTCAAGAAAGGACATAGGCTTCATTGTTGCCTGACACGTGGCAACCAATCATCCTAACGCGAAAACGCGAGCGAAGCCGCGGGCGACTACTAGTAGCCTATATAACATTCGATTAATATAGTTACAGTAAGACACAAATTAGATGGAATCATCGGAAAATCCAATGGAATGAAAATAAAACCGATTACTGCCGATTTACACAACCAATAGAAATAGCTCCCTATCGCGCCATTCGACGCTATTCGTCACTATAGATTCACGCGTCAGAGAAAGCAAGTGCATGTAAATTTACGCGTCAAATTGACGAATATATTAGGTCATATGATATTACAAGTTATTACATTTGTGCAAAGATCATATTCGCGTGAGAAATAAACATTGATAATTTGGGATAGCCTACTTAATTCGGATGTGATCGGTTTTACGAATTTTGCCGATGCGACAAGTTGTGTCGTACTATACATATTTTATTTTATTTATTGTATTTTATACACGTAATACGAAAGACATTATGATGACTCGCGTTATATACAATAATAGTATTATAAACCTTTCTACACATAGTTTACATATTGATAAACACGTGCCTAAACTGAGATAGGTATTAATTTATGTGAATTGGCCTTAATCCAATGCGTTTGGAGGTGTTGACCTAGAACTACATTTATAAACGGAATAATTCGGGCATTACCTCCGGCATGTAAACAACAATTAATATATAGTAATAAGACGGAATGTTATCAAAATATATTACAAATTTATAATTAGTTTTATATTTAATTAGTAAATTGCTCAATAGACGAACCTTGTCTCTCTAAATTATAGCATAGATAAAGATTTCATAGGTATATTTTATTCGTAGTTTCTTCTTCATTTTATTTTTCTGATCCATATTTTTACTTAAAACAAAGTGAATTATATAGACAACTGGCGTCGATTAGATAAATTTAAGTAGTGTCGGTGAATTAAAGTTTATTTTCGCTGAATAAATAAAAATCTATCCAGTATTCCAGATACAAAAGATACAGGCATGAATTTTATTTGTAAGTACTCAATTTGTTTTTTGTTTCGTGGTTAAAATAACATCGTGAGGAATTCGGTATCAGAAAAACTTTTTATATTTACGCTCTTGTGAAACATATTGATAAGATTTTTTTATCTAACTAGTACATTCTTAAATACTTCAGTCATTATTTACCTAAAGTAGTAGTTGATCTCGTACTCACTTCCTGTAGGGTTCGTATACATCACGAAAGGCATAGTTTTTATTGTTATAGTATAGGCGGCAAACGCGCAGGAGCCTCTTCTGATGGTAAGTTACCACTGTCCATAGACATCTGAAACACCCGTGAAGGCTTGGCTGGCCCCTAAGAAGTATGTAGGCTTTTTCTTGAAAGTCCCCAAGTCGAGTCGGTTCGAAAAAATCTCCGAGGGAATAAGGTGTTTTGACAAATTAGAACTGTGAGGCAGGAGATGCCTTAATGACCATGCTGTTGCTTATTTTTGAATATCTTGGTAGTTTGGATGAACTTTCAAATACTGATGTGATTTCCAAAGTTGTAATTTAGCAGCCAGGAGTAATGAAAGGTACTTAACGAGGTACGAAACATAAAACCAAGTATTTCGATATTAGCTGTGACAGCAATATGAATGTGCTCAAATCGCGGAGATAAAACAAATGGTGACATTTTAGCGGTTATAGCTCATACCTGTGAATTTTTGGGGTTTAATTAGAACCGCTCCCAGTCTGAGACTTGTTCAAGAAAGACTCAATAATAGTATGACCAGTGTATAAGGTGTCTATGAAACTGTCGCCTGCATAGCACTGAAGGTTAGTGATTTGCAAAAAATCATTGATGTGCAGAAGCAACAGTAGGTGATAGTGGTGGGCGCACCGCCGACCACGACCACCTAAATTTTAAATCTATTGATCATTAGATGGTTTTGAATATGTATATGTTATTGGTAGTAATCCTAATTAGAGGTATTTTGTTTATATATTTTCCCAAAAATATTAAAAAAAATGGTTTAAAGTTTTAAGTAAACTACTCTACTAACTCGTTTTAGACAACTCAACGGATTTGGATAAGATTCAAATTCGTTGAAGTTCGAGAAGAAAGCGTTTTGAGAAAGAGCTATGGTGTTTAAATATTTCCGTTACTTTTTACGCACACTTACGTGGCTAATCACACCACACGAATTACATCAAAATAATGTATTAGACAATTGTAAGGCAAACAGTAAAGCCCATGTCAGCAAAGTCATAATATGTAACTATTTTTATCTATTACAGATTAATAAAAACTATTGGTTTATGCTTAGTCATGTTTCCAATCAATTATTTATCCTTAGACGTTTAGTATAGATAAAATTTGTCCATTACATTATATAATTCAAGTGAATATTTTATAGATTTAGCCGATTGTATAAAATAAAAAAGTGTTGCTATGAACTGGCTGTAACATTAAAATTTTGACCATAGATGTTAAAATTACCCCAAATATGAATATATAAACCTTAATCAAATTTTGATATATTTTTTACAATAAAATTACTTCCTACTTATATAAAATAACTATATCCACTTAATGTTTTTCATGTTAAATGCACTTCTGATTTTCTTTATTAATAAATTACACGCGTGCGAAGCCGCGGCGGGTAAACTACAATTTATTACAGACAAATAATAAAATGGGTTCTAGCTTCACAAAATGCGGTTTTAAATCACCTATCATATGATTCAGATTCAAACAATAATACAATTAAGCTTACATTGTTCAATTAATTGGATACGACATAATCATATCAAACGACAATTGTAATGAATTGATGTGCAATTAAATGAGAAATATATCATATGATATTTGGCATGCGTGGCTACAGGTGTCAGCGCCCTGTCGACGATGTTCATGTATTGTGACGACCATAAACAATGTTATATTTTAATAAACCATCTGATTTCTCATTCGGTATATTTTGCAATATTTATATGTATATATAATCAGTTTCATGGTGTTGGTTGTCATGTATTAGGCAAAAAAGCCTATGTCCTTTCTTGGAAGTTGGGTTCAGCGCTTAAGAGTGATAGACAGACGACAAAGTTACTTTCGCATTTATAATAATAAAATATACATCTATGGTCTAGGTAAGTTCATTCCTTTCATAATGTAGTTATTTCTCCTATACTTTTAGCGCAGTTAGGAATTACCATTCCTAACATCGCCAAACACCAAGTAAATTTTAATCTCTACAAATTTAGATATAGCACACAATGAAATCGAGTGTTGATTCATTCAAATAAGAAACATGAGAAAAAACGCAATTAATCGCATGCTGAGTTAATCGAATATTTAGATCACGCGACGAAAATTGTGGTCGTAAATAAAAAGGTGCTTTTTTATATCTCCGTGTCAATATTACAAACAAAGAATATTATTATAAACCAATACAAACAGGTAATAAATAATTAAATTGATTAAAAATACTATAATGTCGTATGCATAGACTGTTTGGATTTTTTCGTCCCACACTCCAAGCAAACATATTCAAAACGTCACGTGCGATCATTAGTATGAAACAAAAGCCATCGCAAACAAAATGGTTGTTGATAGATATCAATTTGTACCAACTGTATATTTTCACTCGAAAATAATATTTGTTTATCTTTTGCTTCATTATTAATTCATTGGAATTTAAAAAATCTTTTCAAGACTCCATTTTTTTATATTATATTGAATACGCATGTACAACCTCTTTAAAACATATATTTTATATTAAATGACAAATTATTTATACATAAAAATCATGTAGATATAAAATAATACAAGAATCAATCGTAAAGTTTTTTTCTGTTACACATATATTTACGCAATAACGCGTTTATTGATGAAAATAAAAATGAAATTGTAAAAATAAAAATATAGCTTTTTGTATGAGCTATAAATTTTACAGTTTTATGTGTCACCGTGAAATCTGAGTTTACACGGTCGATGGCCAAGAAATAATACGCTGCATGAATATGATTAGTTTCGATAAAATAGGTTTACGAGGGAAGTTAATTACCGATTTATAAGTCCTCAGCGCTATTTTAATTTGTACATACAACATTCTTTTTAGTTTTTTAACTGGCTTTAGATAAATAAAAGCTCGTTTCGACGTATGTTTTGAGTAGGCGACATTTGTAAACGTAGAGTCTGCAATATTTCTTTATTGACAATCGATTTTTATTTAATTTCACATAAGTTTACCTACATATGATATTTCTGCAGTAAATTAAAGTAACAGCCTGTACATTTCCCACTGCTGAGGTAAGGTCTCCTCTTCCAGAGGGTATGCAACATATTCTACCACGCTGTTCCAATGCGGGTTGGTGAAATACACATGTGGCAGAATTTCGATGAAATTTGAAACATGCAAGTTTCCTCACGATGTTTTCCTTCACCACCGAGCACGAGATGAATTATAAACACAAATTAAGCACATATATATATTGATGCTTGCCTAGGTTTGAACCCGAAATCATCGGTTAAGATCGCGTGTTCTAACCACTGGTCCATCTCAGCTATGATATTTCTGCAGTATTATGGAAATGTTCTAGTATATTGGATAGTAGCTTCTTGTATAAATAAATGATTATTCTTATGTCACATTGTTTTTTTTTTCAATAAGGTATCTATAATTTTTTATAGTTTTCATTCAGTTATTTTGAAGAATAAATCGTTTCTTAACATTCGTTTACGGCGTTCCGTTTACGTCCTTCGTAAAGACGTTGTCTGACCATAATAAGTTAGATGATAGCGTCCAAGTTCCGATATATAATGAAAACGATAAAACATTTTAGTGCGTGTACATTATTATTTTACACGTACCATATTTTTATAGACACATCTCGTTTAACTACCCGTTATATTAGCTCTTTTGATTGTTATATTTGTATACGTCGTAAGTTTTTGACAATGTCCAAGTACATTGCGTCTATATATTTATATTATATATACATAGCAATACCTAGACCCGGCTCTTTCAAATAGCAAAAAAAATAACAAAAAAAATAACTTTACTCTTTTATACTGTTCTCATATCGTACATTAAACTTTGTTGAAACACTGTTTATTGATTATAACCGCATTAATATCCGTTACGTACTTTAAAAGATCTAATCGTTAATACGGACGGAAGCGACTTTGTTTCATACTATGTAGATAAAATAGACGTTGATAGTATCTGTTTAAGATTAAAACTTCTACTTGGACTTAATACTTTTTGGTCTATAACCATCAAAGCCCAAACATATCCACATGTATTTTTTCATAACAATACTTTTATTTACAGACACACTCTTTGACGTGAGTCGTCGCTAGATGTCTTTGCTGAATATCAAGTTTTGTACCGCTCAAGCAATCGCCGTGATAGTTTGTATATTATATATGTAGAGGCAAGACTGCCTCGATTTTACTAGTATTAAATTAACTTTAATATTTAAAGAACTGAAATTTTATTTTTGTTAATATACAACTACATATCCAATGAAACAATAATAAACACTCAGTAAATAACAATATAAATAAAATAATTTATATCAAAATATGTAATTTAATATTGCATTCATTCTTGACATTTTTTTATCATATTAAAATAAATAAAACTTGTTTTTGTGAATTGTGAGCTCATTAATTCTTTATTAATTATTAAGTGAACATTTATTGTTTGGTAATTGTTAATAATAAATTACAACATATATCGTTAATTTATGTTTAATAGTAGTTTCAGAGAAATAATTAGTAATGAAAATATATGTTAAATCAGGTAGAAAGAGCTATAATAATCAGTCTTACACATAAAATTATCTCCTCTGTACCTGTTAAGGTAGTAATATTAAAATACGATATTATATTATACGTAACTAGGAATGATGGACGTAATTAACTAATCCTATCAACTATTCAATTCTGTTGAATCAGTAACCACTCATCATAACATTCATTCATTCACTCAATCACAAAATTTTATTCTACCGTTGAAGAAGATTACTCGGAATTATCGTATTGCAGTATAATATTATGGGCACAAATAGTGATGTAAGTGGTAACTTATTACGCGTTCGATGTCCCCAAAATAGTTCTTTTAAGAGAATTGAAACTTAAAACGAGACAAACAAACTTACTTTCACCTATAATACAAAGTATATTAATAATATACAAGTTATTGCGTGTTGATGCTCACATTTGCACGCTCGTTGTTAACGCATAGGAAGCGGAAAATCTACAGCACGCGATTATGTGCTAGGGCTATATTAGCTTATTAAATATTGCTCAAAATAATTTTGATAGAAAATTAAAGTTTACTATTAATAATTAAAAAAAAAACATATTCAATGTGCCGTCTGAAATATTTATCTATATAATATTCCATAAGTTTTATTAAATTAAAATACCTATCAGCTGTGTCAGCATTTGAGTTAATAAAATTGTTGAACAAAAATTAAGTTTTATAATTTATTATTTATTATTTTATATTTATATTATTACATTTAAATATTGTCCTATTTTTAATATTTCGTTAATGACAACCCTATGTTACTCGCTTGCTTACATTTTCGATTGGCGGTAAATTGACTTATGTTTGTGATAGAAAGATAAAACGTTAGAATTTTTTAATTATATCAATTTTAAGAACGTTATATTATTGAAATCTATTATATTGAAGATTTGGCATTTGAACCTGGACATTTCAGACTGTGGCATCTTTAACAATGTTTACGATTTCAGAGAGGATTCTTCAGTAATATCTATATACGATATATTGTAACTTTTAAAATTTCCCAAAAAGGGTTAACATAGTTAAGAGTACGTAGATTTATATCAATGTAGTAGGAAAGAGAATTGGTCTGGACGTTTTCGCTGACAACATTGGCAAAACTATTATAGACATACCAAAACTTTGTTTCGGGAAACTGTCGGTCGAAGAGTATACGGTTGTCTGTTTTTGTTTCAGACGGGCCGTATGAATATGGAGAGATCTTAATATTAGTAGGTACTAATTAATTACTCGAAACCAACCCTTTAAAGAAAAACTTTGCTGAAAATACATTACTAAAAAAATTTATATCATTCAATAACAAATTATATAGATGATAAAAAAAGCGTGAAGCTAATACTTGTTCATTTCCAGACAAGATATAATACATACATACATAAGTATATTTAACTGATATAACCTTGTACGTTAAATCTGGAAAAAAAGTAACTGATGAGCTTCTTGCCGATTCTTCTCAGTAGAATCCACATTCCCAACCCTTCTTTATTAGAAATAGTCTGTTTGTTGTCGATTTAAAAGCCTACTTGAATAAGGTATATTTTCACTTTGACTTTGATTAAGAGTAAATACCAAGGGGGCCTATTCTTCTTAACCATTTCAAGTTTGCTATGTTATTGTATTTTTACTAAATAGTTATCATATTGTACTACTATTATAACAATTAGAACATAATGTATTTATTACGATTTTATTATTCCTACATGTTTCCGCACACTTGAACTATTGTGCCCTGTGATATACGTATCCAGCAAATTCTCTGTTGAGAATAGTCGCCGTAATCGACTCCGAATTCGACAGAGGACATGATCATCAAATTATTATTATAGAAGCGAGAACTATTAACTCCTCCAATAAGAACCCTTTGCTGTTTACATTTGATATTATCCTTAGAGTTCAAGTTTCACAATCGGAAAGTGGGAAGTGATTTACATAATTAAAATCAAACAAAATAGCTCCTACGTTCCGTTATATAGTTTGGAAATGAAACATAGACCATATTCAAATAGAAGAGTGAGGAATTATTTAACGATTTTAATTTTTTTTTTATGTTATAGGTTTGTGGACGAGCATATGGGCCACCTGATGGTAAGTGGTCACCATCACCCATAGACAATGAAGCTGTAAGAAATATTAACTATTCATTACATCGTCAATGCGCCACCAGCCTTGGGAACTAAGATGCTATGTCCCTTGTGCCTGTAGTTACACTGGCTCAGTCACCCTTCAAACCGGAACACAACAATACTGAGTACTGTTATTTGGCGGTAGAATAAATAAAAATTGTCACTATTTTTAATATTCTCTCATTATTCGATACATGTTTACAAAACGGAGCTGTCGGTCAAGGTTGCACTTACAGTATGAGTATCTGCATCCATCTACTCGCCATCCACTTATTTCTTACGGCTTGCGTAACTTGGTAAATGATGATTGCGCTCGTGATATCCAGTGTATTTATTATACTGACGTTTTATAACACAATTATACTCATTAACTTTTTTCAAACTATTTAATATTTAAATATGTTTAATTATTATTACATTATCTTTCAAAAAATAAGAATATTTTAACGGTGTTATTTTCTTTCTTACTAAATATCAAATAGATAACGCCAAAAGTAGCCTGTCTTTCTTATAAGCTTCAAATTTTACACAGAAGCTCCTTTCTATAAATTACTAATATAAAGGCAAACGTTCATATGAATGGATGTTTGTTGCGCTTTCTCTCAAAAATATACCGAATGATTTTAATGAAACTTTACAATAATATAGCTTATAAATCACAATGATACATAGGCTATAGTTTATGAAGGCATATTGTAAATAGTACCTGGCGACAAACCACTGAAACACTAGTGATGCCACAGGCAAAAACTGTATTAAAATATTGATAAGAATATACGCAAACAGTAGCTAGCATATAAAGCTGTATATCCCGAATTCCAGGTCAGGCGTATAAAACTTAATAGGTTTTTTTCTGTACAGGAATACTCAGTATTAACCTGGAGATAGGAAATTTCCATTGCCTCGTTAGTCCTGCGCATCATCTGTTTCTGGTCACGTGGTATTGTCTTCCCATCCAATTGTGAGGTTAAGAGAGTGTTCACATGATTATATATAGTATACCTCTTTTCTTCCTCCTTCTTTGAAATCATCATTGATGACATATTATTAATATTAGAATATTAATATAACAGCTAAGTTCGTGAGATACACCCATAAAGAGATATGACGTATGAAAATGTTAAGAATAATCATAAATATGTTAATATATTTATTAAAGAACACGTTATACATAGACGTGATAGAAATTTAAGATTCAATACGTCGCTTTTAGTGATGTTTTTCGAATTAATGAGGTAAACCATAAAAATACCTTACAGCGTTCGAAACGAGTCAATTTCAAGTAGAAAACAGTGACGGCGAAGGTACAAGCATTATCGTAGCGCACTCATACGTGTAATCACTAACTTTCCAATGAAACGGTAGGATTATTTGTCTAAGCAATAAACTTAAAAGAATACAGGTAATATTTGCCGACTTAAAAAAATACAGGTATGTAGAATGTTCAACTTGTGTTCATTTACAATGCAATCTTGTGCACGTCATAAATATACCAATGATATAACTTTACCAATTAACTTAAGTTTCAGTTATGTTTTTTGAAGTTTTTTTTTTTTAATTATGAAATAATTTTTCGATTTTATTATTGGAATGAATTCATTTACTTATTTTTATATTGAAAATATTAAAAATCGTTTTAAGTATATATATATATTGCTTAAAATTATTAAAATTTTATATTAATATTAAATGGAAATTCTCAAAACAAGCCGTAACGAGTAAAACATCTTTTCTAGGAATATTATTTGACCTAGCGCACAAACAAAGATGATTGGTTTTTATTCAAAGTATCGATTACCGTCTATTGAAATTGAGTTTATAGATTTTTGATACACTATTATATTAACGATGTAATTCATTTTTGAAACTGAAGACGTATCTATTACAAATTATATTTTTATTATATGTTATAAAGCTTGAGATGGGCCAGTGGTAAGAACGCGTTCATCTTAACCCATGACTTCGGGTTCAATCCCAGCACGCACCACTGCATATGTGGGCTTAATTGTGCTTTTTGTGTAATTCATCTCGTGATCGGCGGTGAAGGAAAACATCGTGAGGAAACCTGCATGTGTCTAATTTCATCGAAATTCTGCCACATGTGCATTCCACCAACCCGCATTGGAACAGCGTGGTGGAATATGTTCCAAACCTTCTCCTCAAAAGAAGAGGAGGCCTTAGCCCAGCAGTGGGAAATTTACATGCTGTTACTTTACAAAGCTGTGACTATTGTACCTAGTGAAGATACAATTAAATTAGTCCGTGAGATTGGAAATTAAGAGAACTGGTAATGAAGATAGGTATTAAAAGGGTGTATTGTATAGCGTGTATTCCCAATAAATGAATGAAAGAAGGAAGAAAATATAATAATAGGCACCTAAGTTATATACCTAGAAAACTAGAGATAAGAAAGATAGGTTGGTATTGTTATAGTATTTTAGTATTTTATTTTATAAGTCGTGTCCGTGAAATTGCGTTATTATTATTTGTTAGTTCATCATCCTCCTGCCCTTATCCCAATATTATTCGGGGTCGGCGCAGCATGTCTTCTCCTTCCATACTTCTCTGTCAGACGTCATCTCACAAGTAACATTCTTTCTAACCATATCCTCTTTCACACAATCTATCCATCGTTGCCTTGGTCGTCCTCTACCTCCATATCCGTTATATATTTGTTAATTATTTAAATAAAAATGTAAACCATGTCAATGACACACACAGTTTGTCCATAAAAATAGTATAATAAAAAAAGGCAATTGTTTTATTATTTGATAAATAAACCAAGATGTATTTCATTCTTTTTTAGTATTCTACTAAAGTTTTCGATTTCATTTTTTGTTGTATACCACAGAATACATTCGTTATGTGTACAATAGTATTTATATGATTTTTTGTTCCATTAATTGCATTGCAATTTTCCGTTGACTCTATAGGTACCAACGGATACGAGGAATTAGATCTCATAAGGCTCTTTTGTTTTTTTTGTTTTATATAAATGTAATAATAAATAATAGGAGAGATGGTATCAATTTACTGCGTTTTATATTACCACGGTTACTTAACCGGGATCATATCGTGAGATCGACCTACAAATCACTTGCACGCTATTGTCGCTTTGTCGTCTCACTGTTAATGAGGATGTGAAAAAAATTTATATTCAATCTTTATGATAGTTTCATATCTACCTATTGTACTTATTTAATCTTGTGTAACAATGAGCAACATCAATCATTGTATTCGCTTTATGTTCAACGTTTTATATAAAATTAGAATTATATTTTTATTTTACCTGCAACAGAAGAAGACTGCTGACCACAGGTTCCTGAAAAAAAAACAAAAACGTGATACTCAAATTTACAAGGCAATAATAGAAATTAAATAATGTACTAAATAATGCGCTTTTATAGCTTTACTTATAAAGTTTGTTTAACGGGTGTGTATTTAAAAATCATTTTACTCTTTTTGTCACAACAGATTTTCATTCGAAAGAAAAAGACGGCAATAATCAACTCCCAAAACAAAAAATACTATGTATTACGAATGTAAACACAAATGTAGCTGCAATATGACAAATAACAATAAATTTCAATAACGAATACTCATAATGTCGATAAATGTGAATAAATACCAGGCATCAAGTAACATTAAAGAGGTCGGGCGGTACCCCATTCGGTCATTAGTGCAAAAACGTCAAATCAAACAGAAACTTCGGCAACTTACAGAACTTCCCCTTAATTGACGAGAGGGTTTGGTTGCTACGTTAAATATTATTTTAAATAAAATAGTAAATTATAAGAAAAAAAAAATGATGCCATTAACTTTTCCAACCGCTGAACAGAAATTCAATCGTCTCGTTTAATTGCGCTCAGAACGTTACAAAATACTTTTTCTGTTTTTTTTTTTTTAATATTCATTTATACCAGAAACTTCTTATTCACTAACATAAATTATGATTACTTATTTGAAATAACTAGGTACATAAAAAACTGCATTGCTGTACCTAAATGATTTTCTATGATTCAAATTTAAAAATCTGTCTCATAATATTTAATTTGCAAAAAAATCTAGGATGAGACAAAAAAAATATGTATTTGATATAATTATATAATTAACAAAATGACCATGTATTGCGTAAATATATATTACCTTAATATTTGTTACGAATATCTAAATAAATAAATGAAGTGTATTGAATTACACTTACTCAAATTTAATTGTCTCACACACCAGCTATTTAAACATACGACTTTGTTGTTTAATTTGATAAGTAATATAATTGTATATACCTATTTGTGACCTTTGTAATTTAGGTATATTAAATACAAAAACATTATATATTAATAAAAAGTTTTAATTTTTATAATTTAATGTTACTAATATCGTATTTATTTACTATTTTTTTAAATTCCTCTACAATAACTGCCCTTAACGGGGGAAAAACATATTAATTTATATAGTTATTTTAGGGGTAAATAGTTTTTAATGCATAAATTTATTAATCAATATACAATATTATATAACAGTTATAATAATATATGGAAATTGATATTATAATATTATATTTGTATTTAAATAAAATTACTACAATTGTATTTTAATATTTTTGCTTAAAAATATTGCTTACATTTTTTGCTTTGTATGCTGTGGTCTCCTTTAATTGAAGGAGCACACAACTTGTAACCCTTATATGTTTTTTTTAAGAATATGCATTTAGTGTGTATCTTTTTTGAGGACTCGTTAATTCAATTAATAAATATATCTATGACCATTTAAAAAAATCAAAACTTTTGTGAAAAAAGGTCCATTAATAAAAAAATAAATGATTTAGTTCTTGTCATACAGTAGTAGATAGAGAATGAATGTGTAATTTATTTAATAACGTAGAAATGTCATGCACCATAATCATTCTGTTTACATCAACTCGGTACCGGTTTACGCCCGGTTATTTAAGAGCCAAGGTCGGAGACAGGTTTAAAAGACCCGCCATAAGTACCGCACGAGACATCAGACGTCTGACGTATAAAATACAAATTTGTCAATCCATTATTAAGTTAAGTGTTATATGGTCTTGACTAAATATAAATATGGTCTTTTGGTGGTTTACGATTTCCATTGAATGTTTTTTTTATGTTTCTGCAGAGCTGTTCCGCGTGGTTTGAACGACAACCTTATTACTCCGACCCTGAGGTTTAAAGTGATGTTGTTACATTTTTCGATAAATGGGCTATGTGTACAAAGATTTTTCTTTAAAGTGAAGTAAACTAGAAGACTCTGAGATAAGCGTCACCTATACTTACTAAATTATTATTGGATTTGCCAAATATGAATATTTCCATGACGAAAATTAAACGTTATTTATCGATGTTAAAAAAAAATGTTCATCAACTTTTTTGTAGCATATCTGCTTTTGTTTACATCGTAAGGTTTATTAAGATGTCATTTCTATGTTTTTTTTTATCAATGTATAAAAGAAGGTTAGAAGTTTTCGTTTATATGGAGTCTAAACAGAATTTAGGACAATGGCGAAAACATTGACCCCTTCGATGTATTACCGCTAAAACCCAACGGAGCAGCTCCAAATAGGTTTCTATAGCCTATTTCGACCGCAGGAGTACCAATAAACAGCTTTGACATTGAATTGACGTGTAACTTTGGTCAAGATCTTTAATAAAATCTATTATACTAATTATAAATTCACGAAATGACATTTTGAATGTCGGCGAAGTAATTATCAAAAGTGTAGTCACAAGTATCAAAATTAGCAAATTGCATTGAATATGTATATCTAAGTTTTTTTTATATCTATTTAGAAAAGGCGAATGAATATATGTGTCCTTTTCTTTTTCGAACCAACATTTACAGAGTTGCATACAACAAGCGACAAATGCGCCCTCGCTTGTATTACGCATTGTTGAAACTTATGTATGTAATTATGACACGCTCTTGCATTGTGGATTTATATCTGTTCATTCAAGCGTTGAATTGTGTTTGGATTTATTCCATACATAAAATTGTGATAGAATAGTTTCTATAAATATTTTTTTGAAGAATTATTTCAGAAGACATTTTGTTATTACGTGTAAACATTTGTACAACCTAGAACCAATAGCTGGCGGTAACCGTTTTAAAGTATAGTGCCGGCAAGTAACTACAAATACTCTTTATTGTACACAAAAAAACAGTTATAAAGAAAGCTAGGGAAGACGTACAAAGGCGGTCTTATCGCTAAAAAGAGATCTCTTCCAGACAACCTTTGGACATGGGACTCGGCATAGTAATAGCGGTTTAGAAGTTATGTAATATACATATTTAAATATAGTAATGAAGATCAATGAGATTAAAAAGGCATGTTTACCGAGAAAAGGTGTAAAGAAATCCGAAGTGTTTGATAGTTTTGAACAATCTAGGCATATTTTTTAATACATTTAAATGAACAAAGGGGGGTACAATACCCTTATTTAATTCAGCAGCTGATCTATTGATGACTTTCAGCGTAAATTTTCACATATTAAAAATCTAATACATTTGTCTACTAAAGTCCCGACTACTACTGATCTAATTTTATTAAACGATATGATGATGAGTTTTAGAAATTTAAAGGTAATCTTCATTAGAACTGTATAAACTCATTCAACATAAACTGCCCGAGTCATGATCATATTAAATTATCCCCATTGCATGCAAAACGTAAAAGGTTAAGCAAAATAATAAGTTAAATTGATAATGCACATTACGATGTATGTAGCGTTTAGATAAATAAATCTTATTTATAGCGACAGGTATTGCATTTTCCAAACGTGAAATAATATTCTGTTATAATATCTTATTATATTTAACTGTATTTTTTTAAAAACGTTTTCATGTCATTTATAATTTTCAAAAACAAGGGCTATTTTATAGAAGCACATAAAACATTTTTTCAAGAATGATCTTTACCGTTCGAAGTTAGAGGCATAAACTGTTGGAGTTTACTATAATTATGTGTATTTTTTTTTATAATTTTCAAAAACAAGGGTAAAACAATTTTATAGAAGCAATAAAACATTTTTTTCAAGAATGATCTTTACCGTTCGAAGTTAGAGGCATAAACTGATAAGTTTTATAACTCTATCAGTTTATTTTGTACATAATATTTTATTTATTAATTTAATGAACTTATCGAAAACGTACCTCTCTGGTGTTAGTTAGGTACATACTAACGAAATTACGTACTACATAATACGCGCACTACGATAGTATAAATGAAAATAACATCGCACATATACGTATGTATTAATTAAGTATATTTATGTCGTTTCTTTAAATATTTTGGAATAATTTTATATGACTAATCTAAAAGTATTACCAATTGTTAGGAGTATGTGATGATATCATAGATATCACTGTAGGCTTAAGGCATTCGAATGTAAATGTACGAATTTATGTTAACTCATTTAACATAGCACAATCGTGACATCTAAATTATACAAAATTCAATTGCAGTTTATCAAAAAATATATATACATGAAATCTCGTATCAATTCAATTTAATTCGTACTTACAAGAAATTGAGGTATGTTTTTTTTTAAGTCAGAGTATTTATCTGAAGTACAATAAAAAGAAAACTACGCAGAGACATGCGTGAACGCAAACAATATTTATATTTATAAGACCAATGATCGTGTAATTACATTAATATTTTAGATTCCTTCTCGGAACTGATATATATATTTGAGAGATATTTACTTTCGATCTCTGACATTTCGTTTTGGGTTTCTTCTCTTACAAAACAAAATTATGCCATAGTGTACCTATTTATCAAAGACATCTACTACCTACATAATTAAACTTTTGTTGAATAACGTAACACGAATGAGTAATAAAGGAATTGCTATTATACAGTTTTATAGAAATATTCCTAATACACGGAGTAAATCGAGAACATTCCTGATTTGATGAATACTCGATCTCGGAATATACTTACCAGCTTGTTAGGTAAGCTGGCATATAGAAGGTACTAAAATAGAAACGTTTCATCAAAATATAAACGTTTTATTTTTTTATTGCATCAATGAATTATTTATAGTATTGTAATTTAATTATACGTTTCATTATTTTTTGAATGTGATTGCGAACACTTCTAAACCGCTGTCACTTAAATAATTGCTGAAACAAAAGGATCCTTATGCATTCAGTTGTTTATTTCATTCTGTAACTGTAGCGATATTCTATTAAATATGGTGTATCTAAATGTCGCAAGATTTTAGTAAGTTCTATACAATTCAATTGTTTTTAAATATTCATAAATAGATAGTTAATATTGTTACTAATCGATAAACTTAATAGAACATACACGTAATGTATACATGCGTTAAATTTAGTTCTTATACCTTACGTAATACGGAATATAATGAAGCCGATGTGGTCATATGTAGGGTTGCACAATTTTACATTTACAATATGAACTCACTTATTATTTTGCCTGATAAATGTCGAAACGTACTTACAAAGCCTTACATTTTTCGTTCTTGCATGCATTTAATGTCAGCAGCAATGTAAGGATAGTTACAAAGTTGAGGCGATGTGTTATATCATATGTATAAGGTTAATTCTTGTGTAGTTTGCGTTTGCAGTGCAGTAAGGAAGAGTTTTTGTCTCCTTTCAAGTCTCCTTTCCTATGTACGTTAGGAGCTTATTTCAGTCGTTGCGCGATTGTGGCTTGGTGAATGCAAATATGACAGAATTTTATCCGAAACATTTAGATTTCAACAGGACTTACATTTGCTTGCAAAGATTTAAACCTGCTATCTTCTATTACAGTGTCGACGAATATTTACGATTGTATTATATAAAACTTATGAATATTATATGTTTTTACTTATCAAAACATATATTTACATGTAGGTATATTTACGTGCAGTTCAAATATAAATGACAAATAATATTTTGGTTTGAGAATCACAAAAAGATTTTAAGGCGTCTAATCGTGATTCGTGAGGCATTATTTATTACTATCAGATGAGATGTATACGAATAAAAAATTACGAAATAACTTTGAATAATTTATGTGTAAAGTCTGCTGTATCTTAGTACATTTGGATGTGTTTACACTACATTATATAATGTGATACAATCAATATTATTTGTATATCTACACGTAGTAATGATTACTTAAATAACATTGAGAGTAATAAATTGTTTTGAAAGATAAATACTTCGTACTATTTTATGAAATTGACATGGGGATATTTTTATATCATGCATATATAAAGCAATTATAATTTAACTGTAGTTACAAATTTAAAAACGTAAGCAAAATAAGTATAAAACATTACCTATATAAAATCACTATACAAAACTGTAAATACCGCATCACTGAAACAACTAAGGTGAACGCTGCACTAAAACGATTAATTTATACATTCACCATTTAAACCAAATCACACACTCATGCTTATAGAAGAAAAGTTAAAAGAAAATTGGAAAAGTGTTGTAAAGTGAGCTGCGCGCGAGTTGTTTTGAGCGGATCTTGTTGTAAAGAAAGATCGCGCGCCCACGCATCGCGCGAGCTATAACGAGAGCATGTGTCGCCGGCCCTGGGGCAAGGTTGCCTGGAAAATCGCATACGATAGCAACAACTTTTGGGAACATCGTTTTGTTTTTAGGATAATCATACGATTATATTAACCTCACATATGGAGTTTACTTTAAAAATTTTTTTATTTGCATTCCCCTTTTCTTTTTCATTTGATTTATGGCGTAATTAATAGTATAACCACACTAACGCACTTTTAAAAATATTATAAAGAACACATTCAAATAACAAATATTTATTTCTAGAACTTGACTCTGTTTTCTCTAACGTGCTCATCTATAAATATTTTAACGATATTAGCAGAGAAGCAATTACATTTTAGTTTCTTTTTTTGAGATTCTTGAAAAAAATATAGAAAGTATTGACGACCTTGTTGGCGTTTTGCCAGTCAACGTCAGCTGGCGAGGCGCATTCCTGACTTCATATCCTCGACACATTACTAAAGTCAAACTGTTTTTCCGTATTCATTCGCTTTACTATAAGACTACAAACCCATCCTGTCTTCGTATGAGTAAATTCTACCACAATATGCTTGTTACAATAATCATACTTCATGCTGATATAGTAATTGTCAATTAAAGTTCTTATTTATTCTTACTTAATTGTATTGCAATACACCATATATTGCAATAAAAACTGGAAATGTGACCAAATTTCACCGTAATCGGTTGAGTGTAACTGGTTAAAAATTCAGTTTCAATACTTAAGCCGAACATACACACAGGTCAAATTAAATAAAAGCTTATAAAAGTAAGTTCTGTTTCTTTATATTGAAGATTAACGCAAATGCTAATAATAGTTTATACCTACATTAAAGTCTGAGTTTAACCTGAGCGTAAATCTGGATTTGAGCAGACAAACAAAACTAACCTTTTTATAATCTTAATATAATAACCATAAGTACTTTGTAACATCATTCACTTAAAGAATATACGTAACACGTACCGTGTTGAGAAATAATTCATATTTTTTACACGTAGACTTAACCTATGAAAACTATTTTTTTTTGTATACAATAATAAAATAACAAACAATTCCAAGAACATATGAAGATCGTCAAAAAATCGTTATAAAATACAACCAATACATTCAGTCAAATAAAAATAGATTATTTTTAAAAGTAGTTTTTTATGTTCATCTCTATACGTTTACTAGTCGGCAACATAATTCCATATCACTACCTAAAATCATAAATCTATGTACGATATTTTACTGCAAGAAAACATTAAAATTTGAAATAGCAAAACCAGTAAAGTTTAGTCGTAAACGAACTATTTTGATTAGGTTTAGGCGAACGCTTCCAATGCTTCATAAAAAATATAATACAAACAAAAACATACGATACATTTTTTTATTTAGGCACACATGAAGGTTGAAAGTGAAAGAACTAGAAGGCAAATCGTTAATTTCGATGCAATACTCAAGGACTCAATTCAAATCAGTTGTTTAATACTGCGGAACAATTTATATTTAAATAACTCGTTCCACTCAGTCGCTTCAAATCAAAGCATCATATAATATGTTAAATCAATCGATAATTCGATATAACATTGTATAACCAGTTTTTAAACGCAAATTATGCATTATATCATATAGTTCGTGAGCCTTCTCCGCATCAACGAATTTAAAAAAAAATGATATAAATCGATTTAGTTATTTCTTACAGTTAGATCATTACTATGAAAGATTATCAGTATATCACAATCACAATTTAACGTAAACATTTTTATATACATACAAAAATTGCAGTAAGATTGATATATTCAATGTTTTCTATTTTGAAACTGTCAAACAAATATTTATTTATGCTATTAAAAATTTACAGAATAATAATAATATAATAAATGTAAAAAATGTCTGCAGTAATTTTTATTACACTGTAACACCACCATGCGTGACGAAATCAAAATAAATTGTCTAATATTATGTTATAGAGATTAAAATGATTTTATACCCAATAGCGAGAAGATTATAAAAGGTGAGATTTAGTTTATAATAGAGAAAAATACAATTACTAAACTAATTTAGGCCCAGTGAAGCCACAGTTGACTTTATAGTAAATGCACTGTTTCGAAACTGGCGATTGAACGATAACGAAATTCGGTGTCGTCAGAAAATTAAAAACGTAGGGTCTGACACATTTTAGACTGTCTTTTTTTCTTAATAAAGTAGTCCGTAATCAATATAATGCAACAAACTGCTAATATAATTATTAATATTTTCAAAATACAAATATTATTGAGTTTTGTTCCCATAGGTACATTTTAGTATTGGTTAAATGGACAGTAATGTCATCTTATAAATTATGACGTAATAGTTTACTTGTTCGGGACAAGATGCGAAAGTTGCAGAGCCGGTTTGAACTAGTGCGATGCGGTTACCTCTTAACCCAAAGGTTGCCCCCTTTTCGTCACCCATGTTGTCCATTTTTTAGGATTTTATATGGTTACGTTATTTTTTTAATATTTACATATTATTTACTACTTAGTGTGTGTGAAGTTACCTACATATTTTTATTGCAACCAATGAGTCTTTATTATATTCTATAATAAAATGACTACTACCGATAACTCACTCACCCATAGTTTGATGGGGCGGTACTTTCACTTACTACTGAGAATTGGTTATAAGAAACACTCAACTTACATTGGCTCCATTAGGAACCAAGGAACTCGACTTCTGACTGAGCCTTATTAAACGACCACGAATCAATGAGGCTGTGTGCAGATTTGTTTGGCAATAGAAGATAAATTAATACAGACCTAATGCTTAAAATCCAAATTTGAACCCATATTCCAAACTAGATTAAAAAAAAAGTTATTTTTAGTGTGTCCGAAATGAAAACTATGTAATAGTTTTTTTTTTTAAGAATCAAAATAGACAACCCTAAACTTGTGACCTGTGATCACAGACGAGTCGATTGGGCACCGTGTCATCGGCAAGGCGGATAATCGCGGAACTGTTACGAATAAATGTCATTGCAGCGTCTATAACAGTTTTGTATATTTCATAACCATAATTTTGTAATTGGAATCATTACATTTATAAGGATATTTTAGAGGAATTAAATAAATAAAAAAAAACTTTTCAATTAAAAAAATAACAACATGCTACGTCAAGCATGCCATGAATATAACTTACCATTAAATATTCAAATTTAATTAATTAATCCAATATTTTATAATTCTATTCACATTCTAACATTATTTATTCAGGCATTTTGATTTTTTTCGAAATGGTAAAACGAATTCATATTCTAGAATAGTAACAGGTATATTAAGCTTTATGGAGTTTTTACGATTAGAAAGATGACACTGTATATATTGATAATATATTATGTTGTATATATGCCTGTATGCGAATGAAAGAGAAAGTAGCCAATCAAGAATCATTAAGTAATTATAATAATGTGGTAATATTACGGTTTCATAATAGTGTCAGCTGTCGTTAGTATTAAACAATACAACTTCATAGTTTGTAGCGTCCTTAAATACCTACTTGAACAATTAACATTCATAGATTTATATTAATCTTATGGATAATTTGCTAATGGTACCTGTCATTCGAATACAAAATAACAATTTAAAAACAAAAACGCGATGAACATGTCTTAATTTTTGCTGTTTTCTAGCATCCATGGTGGTTTAATTATACATATACATACATACTTTTATATATAGCTTAAAGCAGAGCTACCGAGGCTCCGGGTCAAAGTGTCTGATCCAGTCAATTATAAAAAAAAATAGGGAATTCTTAGTTGCTGTACGATGTTGTAACATCAAAATACCTTACCCTCTCCGCTTGTGTCTGATAGACGTCTCATCAGACCATTAGATTGTACCTCATAGACCGTTTGCAATACATATTATACAAGTACATCTAGTGCAGATTCGGTAGAAGGACATTGGTATTAAACTTTCAACGTCGTTATTGTTATCTAAAATCATTATGTAAGTTGCATTATTGTATTCGGTTTTTTTTTGTATTATTAGGTGCACGTATAATCAAGACAGAAAATCTTAAGTCCAGTCGATGTGAGGACAACACCTACAAACATTGATATTTAAATTGTACCTAATTAATAAAATGCGTCTAATTTAAATGACACAAAATATCAAATATCATTTTGTAAATCAAAATTTTTAATGTTTTTGTTTTTGTTGTATAAAAAAATTATTTTAATAAGAATTAATGGTAACCTTAGTCTTTTTATTTGAAATGTCTGTATTTAAATCTGTCTAATCTGTCTGTATTTAAATATTTTTCGTTACCGAAAATTTCCTAGTATTATTCAAACCAGTAGTATAGTATTTCGACCGCAGAGAAAATATAATCTTCCAAATTGCTTAGTGGTCTTGTGGATCTAAATTCTATGATATAGTATTAATATTTTTCTTTTTAAACGTTTTTCTATATAAAAAAGAATCATACAAAAAAGGTAATTTCTAATACATTTTAAAGTCGTCTGTTTACTTAAAATTGTGTAGACGAAAAATCTTTGAAAGTGAAAAAAAAAATAAGCTTTAATAGGAATAAATGAAGCATTTTTTGTAAACAAAAACAAGTATTTGAAATTAAAAAATAAGTACGTCTTCATTTCGTGGAATTACATTTTCTTATCTACGATCTTCACCTTCTCTATATTGGTTTATTACAGCAACACGTAAAGGTATTTCCGTGTTATTTGAACCGCAAAAGTAAGTATGCCTGACTTGTTGCAGCTGTGCTATACTTTTGTTAGCGCTAATAATTATAAATAAATGAAGAAAACTAATTGATTTGGCAATTGAGCGTGATATCGGAGCACATTACTATTTTAGATATCAGCATGTGAGTCAATTTTACTAGTCACGTTACATAAATTTAATACGAATAAGCTCCAAGGTAAATATGATATTTATTATTCTCCGCAAAAAGCAGCCCTAAAATTATTACATTATGTAGATTTAAGATTAAACAATATAACAAATTTCAGCCAATCTTTGTGCAGATTGGGAGCTGAAATTATCAAAAAAAACTACAAGAAACGAGGCATACAACAACACACACTTTTTTGTTGTCAAAGACATATATTTCATTAAACGAGGTAAATATTAAGTATAAAAAATTGTGACAATAATCTTATTAAAGAAACCGTAATATCGCAATTATTGCAAAAAATCAAAAATCATTTCTATTGCAACCACTATTAATTAGTGAATTAATACACCAATCAAGCGATAAAATACACATAATAAAAAATGGTATAGAAAATGCGTTGCTTAAAGATGCTTCAGATAGAACTCACAAAGCGGAGTTCAAATCTCATTACAGCATGTAATGCTATGGTTTCGTTTACAAAGGCCAAGGTCGCACGATACTATTTGATTTTAAATACAACAGATGAAGAAAAAATAGTGTAGAATTAAATTTTATTGCCCTGCGAAATAAATGAAATAAGCAAAATTTAATTTTAGCGATATACTATACAATAAATATTTTAATAGTAGGTAGGTATAAATAATAATTATATACATTTTAGAATGGTACAAATGACCACGACATAAATGTAGTCTAAAAAGTAATTTAACATATTTTAACAAGGCTAATAGTACAAAAACTATTGTATTTCAAGGTAAACACTATTAATATCTACTTTTTCTTCTGGAATTAGTATTGTATATTCGGTTGTTGACCTTATATAATGTAGAATTGAAATAAATACCTGAGAGGGGCGATCATAGAGATGTCCCACAATTGATAAAAATATTTATAAATTTAAGAATTTTGTAATCATGTTTGTCTATTTGTTAAGGCGTCAAATAACATACTCGCTACGTCACCGAGAGATAATCTCGGATGTCCCAATTATAATCAACTAACCAATTTACTTATAATTTCTTCCTTCCTTATAGTCAACCTCAATATCGTCGATCGATATTTGTAGATTCTGTATAATTATATATTTATTACAAATACATTTTAACGAAAATGTATCATTTTTTAATTAACTCATTGTAAAATTTGGTTGACAAGCAAACCACATCAAATCTAAATATAAAAATGTACATTCATACAAAATACAAATATAAACAATATATGTACATATAAATTATTTATTACGTGATATTAATGATGATGTCATGTGACATGTCGGCAGAACATTAATTCTATACAAATTGTTTTATAATTTTTTCACGCATTTGTGGCTTACATATTACTACATAAAAAATAAATGGTCTCAACGCAGCAAACCAAAAGCGAAGATCCGGGCAGCTAGTAACTTTATAAATCGGTTGTACATGAATATCAGTCAAGGTCAGATGCGTCAGATAAGTCTCGTTGAGATATGACTTACTTTCACTTTAAATGCTCTTTAGCTTGAACTTTAGAATCTTCCGTATTCATTGAAGCAAAAAGACGTGACTGGCTCGTTAGTCATCTATAGATATACGGCTGCAGATTGGTCGAGACGATTTTATTATTCGGTTTGATGGCAAAAAAACTGACTAACAATCCGGGGTCTGGATTTTCCGTTCCATCGGATTAGGAGAGTGAGATAAGAGAGTGTACCTGTGCTTGCGCACTTGTGCACTGAAATATTTCTTGCGCAGTTAACTGGTCCCCCTTGAGTTTGACCGGCGTGAACGAAACCGGTTAAGACGACATCATCATGAAGGACCTTTATGTAGATTACGAAATATAAAATAAATTATGTAATGCAACAAATTATATAATATGAGAAACAAGATTATAATTTATCATTTATAAGCATACAACAAAAGATACTATACTTACGGATACTGACTAAAAAAATCAAGACGTTATGAGCAGAAATATTAATACTTTTAACTAGAGGGAGCTAGGTTAAAAAAAATGAGGTGATTGATGAACAAAGATTTTGAAGCCGAAGTAGCCAGGATGTAGAACGCTTGGATTTAACCCAAGGTCGCACGTACAAAATCCAGACAAGCACCGACTGCGTTTATAATTCACCTCATGCTCGAGACATCAGAGTAAATTACATGATTCGAAAGTAATTATAGCGCATGAATATCAGCTAGATCTCCATGGAGAAGAGTAGGAAAAGCTTCAAGATATTTTTTTATGGTATAGTTTGGCGGACGAGCATATAGGCCACCTGATGGTAAGTGGTCACCATCACCCATAGACAATGAAGCTGTAAGAAATATTAACTATTCCTTACATCGTCAATGTGCCACCAACCTTGGGAACTAAGGTGTTATGTCCCTTGTGCCTGTAGTTATACTGGCTCACTCAACCTTTAAACCGGAACACAACAATACTGAGTACCGTTATTTGGCGGTAGAATAACTGATGAGTGGGTGGTATCTACCCAGACGGGCTTGCACAAAGCCCTACCACCAAGTAACAACATTAACAGTAAGGACTGGAATAGTTTTAGCTGTGTCTATTTATATATATGTGCGCTCCTACCTTTCCTACGCTTTAATTCATCTGATACGAGTACATAGGAGGTAGGTCGACAAACCAACACCGACATTTGCCACGTCTCGATGAATCAATTGTCTCGAAATGACCCCGTGTCCGGACTGACAAATAGCTGCTTCACGGGACTGATTTATATGAGAGACTGTTCCCACTATGAGATTCACTTTTAAAATCTGCAGTAAATTTGACATTAATTTTATTTATTAAGTTTATTATAAATAAAATTGCATTATCTATTCATTATGATTAATTAAGGTAAAAATGCTTATCACCTATGCTATTTATAAGAGGATTCATAGTATTCAATATACTTACGTAAACTAATATAAAAGTGATGCAATATTATTTACTATAAAATATACTATTAGCCGTCGAAGTTAAATTATTGATGAGTTTTAAATTTGTTTGTACTCCGTGAGTTACTGCGTTATTTTTCAAATAATACAGTTACGAAAAAGCATTACTACAAAATACTAAGTTCAAAGAAAATGTGTCTAGTATAGATGCTATTTTAGGATTATACTGAGAAGCAGACATTTGGTATAATGTGAACGAACTCTTACTACGCACGAATCTTGTTTTTTCCGGTTTTAAAAAGGGAATTACTGCAATTGGTTTACAGTAATAGTACCTATTATCTTTTTATATTATTTATAGTTATATAAATATAGACCTGCAAGCAAATCTACAAGAAAATGTAATAATTTTGAAATATTTAAACATATTTACCTAAACATTACATTAATTACATACTTACACTAAATTTTACAATAAATAATTAAATGGAAGATATTTAAAAAAAGATAACGTAAGAAGTATTTTAGACAGTAGGTATTTATGACAACATTCGATATTATTATTTTTTATTAGAATACATAGACCAATTCTGACGTAGTCGTCAGAATACTAAAATCTTTAACTCACTTTTTATACCTAAATTTTCATCGACCAAGAACCTTTAAAGAGCCTTTCCAAAGAATTGAGCAAACTACAATATAACCATTAAAAAATGTATTCTCTGTGTACATTGTACATACGTGACAAAAAATACACTTAGTTTACAAAACGCACTCAAACGTTAAGTATAATGTTATGTAATTACACTTTCAGACATTGCTAACGAATCGTGACACGGCATTTGCCAAGTATTTGAAGTTAGCTGCAAATATTTCTACTCCTACCGAAAACTATTAAGCCGTACTTGCCGAATCATTCAAACCTTTGCATTAATTTAATTTAATTTAGTAAAATTGTCATAGAAAAAAATTCTACTACTAATACTAACTACTAGGTACTAGGTAGGTAATAAAATTATAATTCTCTGTTAAAAAGATTGTTTAGATTATATCTTTATTATTCATGGCCGTGAGAATTTTCCACATAATTTTATTGCTTGTTTGTCAATAACTTTAATTTTATGGTACTGTATTGTCATACAAATTTATATGTTTTCAATACGTCTGTGGTGTAATGAATTTCTTCTCTTAGTGATGAGGTCGCATATATAATATAGGAATTTATTTAAAAAAAAATGTAATATGGTTTTTGTACTCCCTTATATCAGATGCTTCCTTATCTTCTAAGTCATGGATCCGCAATGTGAAAACAGTTATTAAGTTAATATTTACTTTGCTTTATACTTTATTGAACACCAAGCAGAGAAAATAAATAAATTCAACATAGATTTAGCCTAAATAATAGAGGCTTTTAATTATATTAATATAAAAATGTACCAAACAAATTACTAACAGGTTATGTACTCACTTGTTATTAGAGAAATTATTTTAATCCAGGAGCAGGAGGAGAAGTAAATCTTTGAAACATACAATGTGCAATAAGAATAGTATTTTTATTTAGACTTGCTTTATCATCCACGTGATACATAATGAGTTCAACGGTTAAAGCAAAAAGCGGCTTAATTAATCCAATCCAATTATTTTCTCATACATTATTAGCCTCGCTAGCGGTAGACAATTCATTCGAAACAGTATTTTCTTTGAGGCGTAGATAATCAGGAATAGATTGCACGTTTCTTTAACGAATGCTCAGCTGATTGAATGATTCGTAACGGTGCACAGCGCACAGCCCATGTAAACGTAATAATTAAACGTAACACGCATAATTATTTTCAATTAAATAATCTATAGCCAAGTCAATAACGTAATATAATAGGGCACAGATAACACTGTACTATTTTAAATGTGTTAATTCATTACGATTTTAATTTGATCCATAATAGATACTTCGTAATTTAATTTCGTTTTTGCAACAGATAATTCAATTTAAATTAGTTTTGTAATCAATGTCCT
The DNA here is from genome assembly GCF_905220365.1 of Vanessa cardui. Lineage (NCBI taxonomy): Eukaryota > Metazoa > Arthropoda > Insecta > Lepidoptera > Nymphalidae > Vanessa > Vanessa cardui. The sequence goes on along the minus strand of NC_061127.1, from coordinate 5,275,862 downwards.
TTATATTTTTACGATTTTTTTATATAAAATCATCAAACCAGGCTTCATTTATAACATGTTCTCTTACAAATATAACCATAACGTAATAATAAATTAAGTCTCGTATTATGCTAAACTTAATATTTCCTAAAAGGGTAATCGATGAATTATTAATCAGCATTATAGCAGTTAAATCATAAACATTGTTATTACGGTGCTTCAAATGAAATGGTTTGATTTACGCTAACGCTAAGGAACTGACGAGGAAGCGCTCATAACTGTTACGAAGAGGTATAAAAACTAGGAGGTAATACGTAAAGTATTTAGCTACACTAGTTTATTACTTTTAAGTAGTGTTAATTACTCTTGTTATATTCGGTTATCGTCATAGTCTAATGGTTTTCGGAGAAATATAATTTCTTTAATAAATTAAAAAAGTAAATATCCTATAAAATAACAATTATATATATATATTAATCTGAATTAATAAATATTGACGCAAAAACACAAAACATATTTAAAAGTTGAAATTATAAATATCAACTATCGATTTATTTTTAATTTTTTATGTCATGATCACCTGTTGGACGCTGAAAGTAAGTGGTCACCACGGAATATAGACATTGGTACTGCTATTTTCATGGCTTTCTTACACAGACAAAAATCTTCTACATTTCAACCATCCAAAACGCGCGCACTATTTCGTATTCGCTAAAACTTGATCAATAGATTTTTTTTAGTTTTGTAACTCGTGATTACAATTCCGTAAATTGACGCGTAACTTGTAATCTCTTTCTATATATTCTACATATGTAGATAATTAGACAATGATCTACATTTTTCCTCAAATGATCTTTTATCACTGATCATATAATAAAATTCCATTCAAAGTATAACAATAAATACTACATTCTTTATATTGATCATCAAATAACATCAAATCATTTTTGCCAAATAAATATATAGAAAAATTTCAGTAAAGCTCAATGAGTAATATATTTAATTCAAAAATTTACTACCTTAATAGTAAAAAGCAGTTGACCGTGACCGCAAGATTAGTGTCAATTCGGAGTCGACGCAACGATTACATTACTTTTGGCCGTTTTTATCTTAGAACTACTAAGCATTGTATAATTTGGTTCTTTGCAATTTGAATACTTTAAACATTTTTAAATACTGTTAGTTACAACTGTACCCCGCTTACAAAAATTTGGTATTTTCCTTGATCTGTGCATCTACTTCAAATAGTTTTTTCTTCCAGTGTTTCTTTTCTTCTAGTTGACCTCTCATAAATCACACTGATTACTGTTAAATCTGTCGTAAATAACACTAAAATTATTTCTGATAAGTCTATTAGAGCATAACCAAACATTTTCAAATAATAAAACACCATTACTTTTTTATTAATCTTTTATAAAGAGTATTGAGCAAATTGTAAATATGAAGGCGAAATTTACTAATGACGGTAAGAAGCAGTTTCAATATTAAACCAAGTAACGGCATTAATAATGGCTTATGTTACAGATTTTTATTGGTTTTCTAGTAATTCATTTTACATTTTTGTTTCTTTTTTTTTACAAAATCATATATTATTAGCTGTCACATATATGAATGCAACAGTTTATTACTCATTATATTTAACAGAATTTTGGTTTTAATGTTAAAAAGGCATAAATACTTTTAACCTATTTAAAAATCATCAATAATGCCTCTGTGCAACTAACCAAATGGAAATGTACAATGTAATTTATTATACTTATACAAAGTGCAATAGGACTAAAACATATCGCCTTCTCTTTCTCACGTTCAGAAATCAGGATGATATATGTTAAATCAGTTGTAAGTCAAATATCATCACTATAGTCGCACTTTCTACGGAAAAGTGCCTGGTAGAGTGGCATATCATCATGGTATGCGGGTGTAGACGATATGTAGTCGATCAACAGTACATTACGCCATAATCTGTATTGATAACATATAATTAAATTTCATTCCTACTCTTGAACTCATTATACTTTGTCATCCGATACTAAGTGGACATTTACTCAGGGGCCTAATTACACCATGGAGTCCACAATTTTCCTCGTAGAAAGTGGAACATGAAAAATGTGGCTTATAGAGCCTTAGTCCACATATAGCTCTTTATTAATGTGTTTAATTTACCAACATTGTGATTTCACGGTACCGGAACTTATATTTTTTTTTGAAGCAGTAGTTAAATTAAAAAGATTTATACACATATATCTAAAGCTGGCTTCTATTCTTATTGTTAATAATAATGAATTATTAAATTCCATTAAAAATACCCTAAATTCAATAATTTAATATCTAATTCCAACAGTCGAGTAATTTTTTTTTCTCAAAGGAATTTAAGTTGAAGTAATACATATTCGTCATAATATTATAGTTAAAACGTTACAGTTACAAATAATACACTTTATTTTCTTACTTATATTATAGTACCAATGCTACAATATAATTAGAGAAATGACCGGTATGTGCGGAATGCGGCAATATCTTTGACAGTTACCCAGTGATCTTGGGACCCAAATAGCAACACGTAGTTTCAATTTCAACCTTCACTATATTTTTTTAGGTGTCAGTTTTAAATGATTGATTAAATAAATTACATCAACGTAAAAATATTCATTGCATACTATAATTACTTCTTTTTTTTTATAAATATTAAAAATCATAAGCTTCTAATATACTATTATTGCAATTTTATACTTCACACAAGTTCATAAATTTATATTCAAGTTTTTGTTTTTAATAGAATACACTTAAATATAAATCATTAGTTTAATATGTTCTTAATAAATGTTTAGAATTTATGCTAAATAAAATATTGCTGAAACAGACCATTAATTTTAAATATTCTGAAAAATTCGCAACTTGAATATTTTTTGCAATGTTAAAATTGAAAAGCAAACTCCAATAAAAATTATCAAGATATTCCTATTTACCTCCTTATTCCTATTTATTATAAGTATGTTGTTATTACTGAAACAACAAAAAATACTACTCTAATACTTACTGTCAATTTTAACGCGATGTGCTTCAATCGAGGCCGGATAATTATGTTTTCCTAGTCTTTTTACAGGTACACATGTACATACAGGTTTTATTGGACTAATTTTATTGAAAGAGCATTTATTTTTAAACAAGACCTGTTCAAAAAACTCTATGTGTCCAGTACTGCATTGATATTAATTATTATATAACAAACAGAAAGCATAATTAACAGACTTACATCCCAGTAAGCACGTGAAGCCAAATTTGATTGTGCTTGATCTGTTTCCGAGCTCGCCAGATTGTTGTCCAAGCGGAATAAGTTAACGAAGGAATTGATTGCATCTGTGTGCCCAAGATCGTGCATGAACCATTTAGATAAATAATTAATCATTTAAATTGCTCACCGTGTTCAAAATTTGGTAAGCACAGGCGACACCAATTTTTTATGTTTATTATAGATGCCAATCTAACAACGTCAAAATGTCAACTTCGGGATAATGATAATTTATATACCTATCAACTTTACCGAGTTCGGGATAACCAAATAGTCAATTGAGTAGTTCCAAGTTTGGATAGAGAATACACCGTGAACAATGATGTACCTAAGTTTCTTTAGTCTGTTACAGCAGTTATAGATACTAGTTTGAATTTCAATCGAGCCGCACTTCCGCTTACATTGCGAACTTTGATATATATTTATATAGATAGATAGAATTTAATTATATAGGTTGTATAAATTTAAATGTTAACTATGACGAAATATTGACGTCACATTTTATTACTATAACAAAAGTAATCATTTAATCAGACATGTTTTCTATTATCGCAAATATCAATGAAACCGCAGAGATTTTTGTTATTATTTTGAAAAAAATCAGTGCTGTAATAAGAACGCCAAAAATGTTAAAGCATGATATAACCAAGCAAATTAGAACAATCAAATCGTATTGAACAATAATGAAATGCTCAGTATCGCAATAATTTATAAACAGTGCATGTTAACAACAACATTTCAAACAAGTTATGTGGACAATATTGAACTTACAGAAATACCGTAAGTTAGCTTCTATGTATAAGGATATAAGGACCAAAGGTACGCAAATATAACCAATGTAAAAAGTACTTACACTAGTTTTTCGATTATGTAATGAATATGTTGATCGTATCAAATGGATTAGGCTAGACTATTTAGGGCCCGTTAAATAACCGAAACATCAATTTCGTAACCGGATCGGATCATCGGCCGTCTTCTACATAATGGAATTAGTTGATTTTGATGACCCATTAACGCAAATAAACGCTGTTCGATTTATTTTTTTAAATATTTTAGTAATAAAATTTGCAAACATAAAAAATAGTTTTACATATACTTCTTGTTGTTGTCGCGATAAATTTTAATCAAAACTGCTCCAGTTTTCACATTTAGATTCAAATATTTCCTTAAACATCGCGCGTTGAAAACAAGTCGCTTTAATAAATAATGAAACGATTTAAAACTTATTATATCTACTTATAATATTTTTTGCAATAATAAAATCATTATTTGTGCATTTGTATAACTATTATAAGTTGTCTTGTCTACAATTTTATTCAAGTTTCGCCAAAAGCGAAGAAAATGTAACCCAATGTCGCTTTTAGATTTGAGATAGCAAATGGTTACCATTGTGTATACAGACACACAAGACTTGCATTTCAAAGAGGCGTACAATATTAAAATGCAAACATTTTACGTAATTGTGTGTTAAACCTGTAGGTACGCGTGGGGCGCTATTCTTTGTATTATTAGATTTTTTTGTTTGATTACTTAACCTCAAAATATCATAACTTGTTTCTCCAAATTACGTTCACATATTATCAGAAGTATGTTACTGTAAATGTATTTAAAGGTGATAAGTTTTAGAGTAGGAAACTACAAAAGAAATTTTAATGGTTTTTATGTAAGACTAATGTATTATCTTCCTTTTTATTTTTAGTTTAGTTTGTTCATATAATATATATGAGTCATATGCTATATATGAGTATTACATAATTGTAGTATTTTTAATGAGTTATATTTTGTTATGTTAAACCAGTAATAATTGTGAATAAGGTGTAACAAACTTTTGATTGTAGTTCTTGTCAATGTTAAATTCATTATATTTTATATTTACGTCCTACAAAAATTTTGTTGCATTAAGTTTATTTTAACAAATGTAATTAAATGTTTAATCAGACTTTTTCCTATTTTCTTTAATATGTTTTGTTTATTTTGTTTCATACGCAACACATAGAACAACAACAGTAACACACTAGAGAAATTGGCAATATACCAATACAAGCTTTGTCTAGATAAATATTCGAATAACAAAACATTTTTATCAGTTCAAACACCAATACCAACCAACCTGCGAATTGATGACCGGCGACAAAACGATGTTTCTCTAAACAAATGACACAGCTGATTAAAATATTTTTTCGCGAAATAACAATTGCATATATATATATTCAACCGGTATTTTATAATCAAATCACTTTCACAGATTTTTAAAGCAAAATCACGAGGTTTTGAAAGTTTATAAAGTTCACGTAAATATTTACGCGGCGTATGGACACGGAGGCGCGCAGCCCAGCCTGCCTCTCAGTTATTACTGAGTTGAAACTTGGAACTTGGTCGAAGCGTAGTTGTTTTGAATATATACTACATTCGTGTGGACATGGACGCACAGATTTGAAAATTTAACCTAACAAGGACCAGTGTATGATACAATTTGTGACATATTTTCCTGTTCCATTTTTAACACTTTAAAGCAATTATGCCCTTAAGAAAGTGCAATTGGATAAACTGTTTGCTTGTTATCATTTGTTTGTTTTTACGTTGTATTTATGTGTCCTGTGACAAAAAGGGTTCCTTACAATTATCAATTTCGGCCTGTCATCCAAATTTACAAACAAAAAATTTTGTAAAAAAGTTTAAAAAAAGATTCATCATTTTGCTAGGTCATCTGAATTTGGAACTTTTTTTCTGCTGTATCTATTACATTTTAATAACAATAAATTATCAATTAAAATCGTATTCGTACTGTTTACTTAAAAAGATAGGTTGATAATATTTTAAATTTGAATTCATTAGATAGGTACATAGGTACGCAAAAGTGGCTTGTAAATAACAGTGACTGATACGTATTGCCCCACTTTTTATTGATGAGTTTAGTGTGTACCTCTGTCTAATTAGAACAATAACATTTATAAATTATTCTATAACATACCTAAAGAACTTAAATAAATTAAAAACAAATCTAAAAATTTTGAGTCAAACAAATAATCGGTAAGAACTTAAAAAAAAAAAAACAAAATAGTTACGATTATACAATTTTATTCTTTCGTCACTACAATTAGTTTATAGCGGATAAAGTAACCGACTTAGTTTTTTGTCTCTTGTTATGTTAAAATAATAGATACAAAGACCAGTACGCATTGAACGGTTTCGCAAACAATCAAAAATGCAAAGCCGCTGTAGCTACAATTCGAAGTTGACGTTTTACAATATTTTTTTTATTCAACAAGAGGTAGTTGTAATTCAGTATCGAATTCTAGTGAGCATTTTAAACTGTGAGTGATAGGTATAAATGAATGATAAACTGTCATCAAACGGTTTCCCCCACGTATAAATTAATATTTTGTCGTAAGAAATTGTTTCTACATTATTAGATTTTATAAGGTATTAGGTAATTATTTAAATTCAAATTATACACGAAGTTCTTAAAATAGAATAACATTTTTCTAGATTATTCACATATCTAGATAGAGTATCAAACTACGAAAGAACTTAAAGACACGAACCAACTTTATCATCGTATGTGAGACACCTACGCTTAACACTTGCCTACCGTCAAACCATTTTACTAGGGTGCGTGTATATAATGGCCAACTTTTGGCCACTATTTTCGACGTGTTCTCAGCTTTGTCAGTTTAGACATACACATACACCAAGATTTTCTTTTCTGCCAACGCATTATTATTATTGAATTTAAGACATAAGTATGTAAGTAAAAACAAAATAAACTATATCAATATTATAATCCGCGAACAAACCAAAAAGTTATGTATGTAGGTATGTACGAGTATGAGTCGCACGGGCTACAAGAAATTTTAAAAGTAGTTATTTTAAAAACAATTATTTCGATATTTTGTTTAGTCTTCATGAATGATGTATGCAGTTGTGTTTCCCTATCTAAGTCGTTTAGTATTATTTAAACATTATTTTGAATAACTTTATAGTTCGAATTCTACTCCTAAATAATATAAAATAAAACTTAGTACCGGCTGCAATGATGTTTTAGTAAACATATACATATGTTATTAACGCGCAAAAAGTGAAGACTAGAAAACGTCCTAATTGTGACGTTTGCCTTTAGTCGTTTTACGTAGTAAAACGTTATAATACATCATAATTACTTAGTAATAAGTTTTGCGTAATTAAAACATCTAGTTATCCCTTTTACTTATTGTTTTTATCAAGCTATTCTTTTTTACTTTTAACGAAATGTAAAAATAAACTAAAATAAACGGTCCCCGGCGCGGCACACTTTTTTCTGTTGTTTAGTATGGATATAACATATCTGTTTATTTGAATATCATTGACCGGCTGGCATGTTCACTTGGAATAAGGTGTTATCAGTTTAAGTTTACCCACTGTTTTAGAATGAAAACAAAAAGAATGTTATTTTTAATATTTAATATCACCTAAAAAGATTACCTCGAAATTCGAATACAGCAAAACCATACACAAAAATTCTTTAATAAGCTATGAAAATTTTGAAATATTACCGTTTTGTAATCCGACTCCTCGCTTTGCGTTTTTCTATTAAATCTTTACACAACTTCCTCGAAGAAATAATAGGTTTAAACGTTAATTACTTACCTACTTCTAATCTCTTTATGTAATAGACCTACAGTTCCAAACTTCATTAAAAATAAACAGCAACATTCATGATTATACGAAAAAACAGACGTACGTCGCTTTGAAACATGAGTCGAATAATTTTAAATTATTGTTGTTTTGTAAAGTTATGATAAAATAAATACGTCATAATTATCTATTGACTTTTATGATTTCATTTAGCCATTTTAAACTGTAATGAATGGTGGTAATTAAATATATGTTCATTTTTGGCTTATTTAAAAATTAATAGTAGAATTAACTTTAACTTCGAATTTAAAAATTCAAATTTAAAATAGAGTAAGCAAAAAAAACAATGGCCGTGTAGGTGTTTCCAGTCTTTAAAAATTAAGAGCATTCAAATTAATGAAACTTTGGTTTTCAGTTCCTAAAAAAATATACAGACTTTTTATTTTTTGTCTTTTAGCCGTTGAATAATTAATTCACTTTTCATAAAACTTTCCCTTTTAGATGATGTAGGTAAATAATTTATTGATATTTTCTGTATGTTGCCCAAATTGACTTTGAGAATTACAAGGTTCAATTATTTGTGTATAGAGCCATCTGTTGAAATATTTTGAAACTACTTTAAGAAAAATGAAACTAGGATCAAATTAAATACATTAGCCATTTATTACCTCAACAACAACTTTTGGTATTTTTATTAAAATCTGAAAAATAATTTAAGTTTATGTAAATATATTTAATTAAATAAATTTGATAAATTAACATTTCTTTTACACTTTTTACATAAAAGTCTTGTAGCTGACTCAATTTAGTTTTAGAAAACTTGAATGTTGGCCAAATTGATCATGACAAACTTTCGTTCCTGCTCCGTCGTGAATATGTGTAAAAATGACGATAAAGTGTAGTAATTACGATTATAATTGATAAAAAAAATACTTTACTAAGTATGCAATTGAATTGTTAATCTTTATCAAAAGTTTACTCAACTGTGACAAACTAGTGACTTATGAAATACTCTTACAAGGATTGTTGAGAAAATGTTATTGTGTGCTAAGTTTCATAATGGCGGCCCGTCGCGTCCCCCGCGCCTCCATTTCGATGACAGTCAAATTATGACAATGCCGATACGAGAAATTATAAAAACTGTTTTGATGTTGTAAATTTTGAAGTGATTGTTATTTTAAATTTTTAAAAGGACTAAAAATGAATCCTGATCATCATAATATAAACACGGGTGGTGGCCAACCTCCAGGCAATTCTGAGGTTCAATATTACTTTTTGTTTTTAGTGAATTCCGTCTAATTAGGCATGGGTTAAATTGTTTTATATGTGATAATTACAGGCTCAAAATCAAAGAGTGCAATCAACGCAGCAACAGCAGCAGGGTCAAGCTAATAACTTGACTCCGACAACATCTGCTACTGATTTGAGAGTAAACTCAGCGGCGGTAAACGTTGCTTTGTCAAGCGTGGCCAAATACTGGGTGTTTACAAATTTATTTCCCGGTCCTATACCGCAGGTTTCCGTATATGGTTTACCCACTGGTGCAAGAATTGAAAATGGGAAGCCAGTACAGGTAATCAATTTATATATAGCAATTATTTACATACAGTTGATATTTACATCATGAACTGTTAAATCTGAAGACGTTTGACAAGTATAGGCAAAATATCTAAAAGACAATGTATTTTATAATTACAATAGTACACAATTTTGTTTGTGTACAAATAATTTATTAAAATTATATTTTGTATTAATGTTCTTAAAAGTGATACTATATCTGTTATTTTAAATTTATAATTATTTCAGGATCTTGGGCAGGCTCATGCAAGTCTTCTAAATGGAGATCCTAATATTATATTAGGACATGCAGGACAACAACAAGTTACTGTTTCAGCAGGGGGTCAACAAATTCCCGTCTCACAGATTATTGCAAATCAAGCTACACAAGGCCATGGTAAATAATGTAAAGATAATTTTAAAAAAAACAACATGTTATTTATAAAAAGTAACAACATAGTTCATAAATGTTCTGCTTCTATCAAAAGTCTCATCTGTAAAACATACATTAGTTATGATCAATTGCTTGCATAAATACTATGAGTATAGGAGTCGCAATTTTAATATTAAAATCTTTAAAGCTCAATAATTTAAAATCAATCATGTCAATCAAATTGGATTGTGAATTAAGCTATAAAACCTCTATAGTAGAGTAGTAAGCCCTTGTTCAACTGTGTTGGAAATTAAAAAAAAAAAGATAAAAAAGTGTATTATAAATCTAACCAATGTCCCAGAGTCTCTGGTGGCGCACGGCGCGGCGGAGGGCGGCGGCGCGGCGCTGTCGGTGGCGGGCGCGCAGACCCAGCAGGTACCCAATAATCGGGTCGAGTTTGTACAACATAACATTGATATGGTAAATCAAGTGGTAACACTCCGTTAATAGCGGGAATGATAAATGTCGCTGTCGTGTAGTAATTTAGTGTCTCTAGGAATAGGTTAGTACTGCATGTGGACTTGTAGTCCGAGAATCTCATTTTAGAGTTGAGAAAATTTATTCATATCATTTTAATTGTCTGTATTCTTCATTAGATATATAACACTTTATAGGATGTCTGTTTATATTATTTTGCATGTAGTCTTTCTAAATGTTCAATTATTGATGATTAAATGTGCATGAATAACAATTGAATATCTACTATTACTAAAATCTTACATTGATATACTATTCACATAGTTTTATCAGATCTTTTTTCATTATTTAACATGATTGATAAGAGATCATATAATTTTCAATTATGAAAACACTTATTATGTGTAGATTCTAAACAAGTGTTAATTACATTATAACAAATTGCTGTTAGAGAAAATATACTTAATATTTGAATATTTTTTTATAAATCTCGAGAGTAAATCTAGAAAAATATCTGTATCGATTGGCTTAATCCATGAAATTGAATTAATTTATTATTAAATATATATATTATAATAACAAAATGAACAATTCGCAGGGTCATCACTCCCAGCAACATATAATGCAGCAACAGCTGATGGCTGCGACCCGTCCAGAACATTCAAATCAACAGGTTAGTGACATATAATACACCAATAATAATAGTACACCAAAAATGATATAATATATTTAGCATTCATTTGGTTTTATTCACAACTCTTGCATTGCTCCTGCATATTTGCAATAGCGGTCACCTTGAGCCTCGCCTATGACTAATATTTGTCTAGGACATTGGCCGTGTTACTCTACATGCTTCTGATAATTAAACAAGGGTTTGGAAGGATTGAGTGTGTATATGTATTTACGTTAAAAATATTAATAAGCTTTTGTTTTCTTATATATTATTTGAATAAATTTGCTAATTGATTGTTCGGCTTTATAAAATCTTATGATATTACAAGCCTTTATTGCAAGCATTGTATGAATGTAAGCAATTGTTTGTCCAATACCCTTTTGTAAACATACATTTCTGTATTCACGCTGCTTTATACAATTATACATCAGGTCAGTGAGGTAAGTGGAATGCTTTGTATATTTAAACCTATTATTGTGTTGACATTGAAGAGATGAAAAGACAATGGAATTTCAATGGAACATGTACATAGTCACTTGTACTTGCCATTCTTTAAAATCGTATTAAATATCGCGTTTTTTATATATAACATTAATTTTCGTATTTTTGACGTAAACTGAATGTATTACCTTCGATATAAAACCAGACCGGCTGCTTTGATTCACAATTAAAAACATGAATACAATGATTATTATTCTCAAGGAAATATTATTTATATTAGCAAAAAAATCCTATACAAAAATAGCGAAGCAGTAGAAACAAAATATATTTGCTTAGAAGGTCGTCTTTTATAACTTGAGACAAGGTTAAACATTGACTCAAATATTATGTATGTACTTATCTGCGCATGTTAATTAACCATCCTAAAGTATATGTACAATTAATATTGTCTCAATTGATATATTTTGAAATATAAAATAAATGTAATAATAAATATTTAAGATTATAACAATCGGGTAACACCCCATAGCATTTGTCATTGGTGGCTTACAAAAGTAGAAAATGCTTAAAATATCGATGTAATTAAATTTGATAATTTTTAATGGTCCTAAAAAAGTAACTACTGTTTTCTTTAGCATAAAGTGTTTATTAAATATATTTTAAAATCTAAGAAACTTTTAAAACGTACAATTCGTAAATTTCTTTATTCAAATGCTTTTGTATATTGTTTACTAGTGACAAACATCACGTGGGCGTAACGTATTAATACAGCAAATAAAAATTACGCTTAACAAATTAATAAAAAAAATCACTAAATATACAGGAACTTTCAAATTCTATAAAGTTTAGAATTTTAGTATTTCATTTGTTAATATTTTGTTGGCTGTATCCGATCATCCGTTTCGTAACGAAAGGTTTTTTGGTTGCAAGTAATTTGAAATCGGTGATATCTTCTATAAGTATTCATCCGAATTATAGCGCAAAGGGAAATAATCTTATCTATAGATTAGTATTACCTAAATAGGTAAACAAAGTAATTAAGATATTTATCTGAATGAAAATTATTAATGAATTGAAAAAAGTAGATGATTAACAAAGGCTTATAGTTTTTTGTCAATCTGTAATAGATACAAATCGTTACTATGATATTAGATATTACTATGGAAACTTCGCTGGATAATGTGATATCTAAACTGTATTATGTAATTTGATTATATGTTATATCTGTTTGTTTCCCAAATATTAAATAAATAAATAAATTATTGTTCCTAAGAGGGAACACACGATCTATTGGCTTTATATCATATATTTATATCTATAATGTAGTAGTTTTAGCAGGGTTAGCTATGTAAGCGTACGGAAAAGTTTTGTTTACCTGATATGACATAAATATACTTACGGCGATATTTATGAAGTAATTTCCATTTGATTCACTTAGTCTTGTGTTAAAAAATACAAATCGCGATAATATTTGAAAAAGATGTATAATCACACAGATCCAACTGACGGTAAGCGAGGACGGCATCGTAACGGTGGTGGAGCCGGGCGGCGGCAAGCTGGTGGACAAAGACGAGCTGCACGACGCCATCAAGATGCCCAACGACCACACGCTCACCGTGCACCAGCTGCAGCAGATTGTGGGCCACCACCAGGTACCTCTACCTACATAACGATACACTATTTTCAATGGGTTTTTTTTAGTGAGTCTACCGTTTCAATCCAAAATCACTAGACAGAAAAGCATTAGCCTTATAATATGTTCCTAGCGATTTGCTAATATTAATATGTTCTTCATTTAAATATATATTTTAATTAACTCCCGAAACTACCCAACAAAACGTCACATTTTCACTGATATAGACAGTTTTATACCTCGAAAATGTATGTATTACACTGTGTACGTGTGTGTGTGTTGTACTTACACTGTGTATATTTAAATAATTGTCAAAATATCATTATGTATTTTCAAAACAACATAAATGGCCTTGATTTTTTATGGTTATTCTTGTTGGAATTCTTATTTCGAATCAGCGGTAGTTTCACATTTAACTACATGACTTGTTTTGAAACGCTTTAAAAGAGAATAGCTCACTAATGTTTTGTATAATATTGATGTCTATCTAGAGCAGTATTTTAATGGAAGTATTTATGTTTAGGTCATAGACAGCGTGGTCCGCATCGAGCAAGCCACGGGCGAGCCGGCCAACATCCTCGTGACGCAGAATCCGGACGGCACCACCTCCATAGAGACGAGCGCCGCCGACCCGCTCATCGTGAAGGACGAGAAGAACGTCGCCAAGATTGAGTCCACGCAGTTCGCGATACCCGCCGAGATTAAAGATATCAAGGGAATTGACTTGAAGGTTAGCATACAAAAAGTATTTTCTCTAATGATTCTTCAGAGGCATTTTTTGTTTGAGTTTTATGTTTTAATTTCAAATGTTAAATAGCATCCATTGAAAAATATCAAATAATAACCTTATTCATGTTCCATTTACACGAATTTCTATTGATGATTCCATATCTTTAGCTTAAATTTTCTTACATAAAATATCTTTGCAATTTCCTGATATATTAAATTTTTTAGACAATTTTCTTGTGAAAGAGGTAGGTGGCCAAAATAAAGCCATCTGATGTCATGTGGTCACCACCACTCAAAGACAATAGTGCTATAAGAAATATTAATCAATAGTTACATCACCAAAGAACTAAGATATAGTATCCCATGTGCCAGTATTTACACTCACCTTTCATCCGATCGCAACAATACGTAAAATTGCAATTTGGTGATACAATACCAATAAGATCATACATACCCAGAAAAGCTTCTACAAAACCACATCAACAAAGTAAATATTCTTATGCTGAGTGTTGTTTCAGAGTGCTATGGGTATGGAAGGAGCGGTGGTCAAAATATCCACTGGCACCGAACATGATCTACACGCCATGTATAAAGTTAATGTAGAGGATCTATCACAATTGCTAGCCTATCATGAAGTATTTGGAAAACTAAATTCTGAAGGTCAACAACAAGCAAAGGTGAGTTATGCCAAAAAATAGCATTTGTAAAATTATTTTTAATTTTTATTATAAATATATTAGATGATCTCTGTCGGAATGAATAAACCTATTTCACCAATATTTATCAATGAATATGTAATAATGCATTCATATATTTATTTTCAAATTACCACCACAGTATCATAATGATGAAGATATGCAAAGGATAATAGCTTTCCCTTTATCTCACATTAGTAAACTTTCGTCACTAGGCGTATGTGACTAACAACAGTAAATAACGTTAAGTCTTATGTGTTGTTGTTGTTGTATGAATAATTTGTAACATAATTATTATATATTCATTACTTTTAGATTTATATTTATCAAACAAAACTTTAAAGAAAGAATTATGTATGCATGCAGTGTTTGCTTTTAACTGATTTTACACAGTTAATGCATGTTTTTAATTTTATATGTAACGTTATTTAAATATACGTTTGTGTAAAAATCGCTAGCGAACCTATAAATAAATAAATAATTTATCGTAACGCATAAGATACGTGTACACTGGTGCATAGTAGTGTCTAACGCGGGCGCGCATTGTGTGCTACAGGTGATCAGCGAGGTGGAAGTGGAGGCGGGCACGAGCGCCGCTCTGTCGGAGGCCGAGTCGTCTCCCGGGCACCACTCCTGCGACATCTGCGGGAAGATCTTCCAGTTCCGGTACCAGCTCATCGTGCACAGGTACTAATACAATCTTATGTATTCATACGGAAACTATTATAATGGCCTATAATAAATTTCAGTCTAATTGTTATCTTTCGAAGTCCATTGCTCAAATATGTAAAAAAAGTTTGAAGGAATTTCTTTTTCATGAACAACTATGAACGAAATACATTCTCCTCTCAGGTCCTCTTTGAAGGTATTTAAATTAGCCAATGCAATTTGTTTATTTAAAGAATAAGGCACGTAACATCTTAGTTTTCATAGTTGGCGACGTTCACTGTGCAAGCAATGTAGAATGTGGTAATAGGGTAAATGGGGTAACAATTGAATAATAGGGAAGGTGCGATATTTTTATGTTTGTGTTTATTTTAAAGAACTCTACATAGGATAGACCAACGCGCGAAAACGGACCTATATTTCGTATGACGTCACTCATGTATGTAATTGGCCCACTACTGGCCTACTTGTCTACTTGTCACTGGCTTTCATAATTATGCACTTTTTCTGGAGATTTGAGATACTTTTTTGTAAAGATTCAAAAAAAGAATTACTCGATACTCCGAAAAAAGCCGTATTGACATATTTTGTGCTAATGTGTTCTACTTCAACAAAGTTTTCAAATAAATGGTTTTTGACTGGACCTTCTGACTCAAAACTGAGAAAAAAGTGGTTTCAAGTTGAAAAGAGGAATCTGGAATCTACTTTGACAAACCCACCTTACAATTTTATTCGAAATACGCAGTTAATTTTCGTTTCAATATTCACTTCTTTTTACAACTATAACCTCAAATAAGTCATAACAGGAGTGACGTCACTAAACGCTATTTAGTGTTTTGAAATACGTTTCGTTTCAAGTTACTTTAATTCGTAATTATTGTTAAAAAACAATATTATATCAAATATAAACCTTGCAGTGACACTTCTTTTACATTTTTTTAACATTTTAATAAGAACATTGTCATAAATATTATATTTGCATGTTACTGGTTCTAGTTCTTACTAATTATTATTTGTTATTGTACAGGCGATACCACGGTGAGAGCAAGCCCTTTACGTGTCAAGTATGTGGTTCTGCGTTCGCCAATCCAGTAGAACTTTCAAAACATGGAAAATGTCATTTGGGTAAGCATTCAATAATTGAATACTTTTAAAAAGGAAAAAGAACAAACTTGTTTCATTATCATCTCAATAATATTGAGTAAAATATAATTTTAACAAATATATATAGCACTATTTATTCTACCGACATACAGTATCCGTTGCTATGTGTTTCCTTGCAAGCGCGTCAATATAAGAAGTTGTTTATACTTTGAAATTTGAATATAAATATATATTTACTAGATGTTTCAATTAAATTTAATTCCTTGCAATAGCTGGTGACCCCGCCGAACGCCAAGCGAAACGATTGGCTCAAGACAAACCGTACGCGTGCTCCACCTGCCATAAAACATTCGCACGGAAGGAACATCTCGACAATCACGTCAGGAGCCACACCGGGGAGACGCCATACAGGTCCGCATTTACTATATACAAAACGTTACTCATAATAGGTTTTCTATTCGAATCAAAACTTTGATATTATCTCAAGATTGTTCAGATTTTACGAGTTATTGAAATTAGAAGAAAGTCTTAGTTATAATGGTTAATTAAAAATAATAGAATTAGCTCACATCTTGATTGTGTAAATTTTGTCTATAAACTTGAATCATGATTAATAAACCATCTAAATTATTGTTAATAATTATCATTATTAATAATAATCATTTTTCCCCACCTGTTAATTTTACGTCAGGAATAGCACCACGAAACGTTCACGAAAGTCACTTAGGTACAGAACCCATAATTTTCGCATATTAGAAAGTTAAAAAATCATGCAAGTTTAATGCCGAATGTATTAAATACTTTAGATGAGAAAAGAAATATTTTAAATTCCCCGTGCTGGGCTAAAGGCCTCCTCTCCCTTTCAGAAGGTTTTTGGAACATATTCCACCACGCTGTTCCAATGCGGATTGGTGGAATACACATGTGGCAGAATTTCTATGAAATTTGTCACATGCAGGTTTCCTTACGATGTTTTCCCTCACCGCTGAGCACGAGATGAATTATAAAGACAAATTAAGCACATGAATCAGCGGTGCTTGCCTGGGTTTGAACCACTGGGCCATCTCGACTCATCTTTTAGATGATAAATATAAAGGAAATGTTTTAATGTATTAAATTCCCTCCTCTCGTCTAGATGCCAGTTCTGCGCGAAGACGTTCACGCGCAAGGAGCACATGGTGAACCACGTGCGCAAGCACACCGGCGAGACGCCGCACCGCTGCGAGATCTGCAAGAAGAGCTTCACGCGCAAGGAGCATTTCATGAACCACGTCATGTGGCACACCGGTACGGCCCTATAACGCCTTCCTTGACTCTCGGTATTACTGTCTACACCCAGCTTTATTAAATAGATATAGTAAGACACAAATTAGATGTAGCATCGGATAATGCAATGGAATGAAAATAAAACCGATTACTGCCGATTTACACGACCAATAGAAATAGCTCCCTATCGCGCCATTCGACGCTATTCGTCGCTATAGATTCACGCGTCAGAGAAAACAAGTGCATGTAAATCGACGCGTCAAATTGACGAATATATTAGGTCATATGATATTACAAGTTATTACGTTTGTGCAAAGATCATATTCGCATGAGAAATAAATATTGATAATTTAGGATAGCGTAGTTAATTCGGATGTGATCGGTTTTACGAATTTTGCCGATGCGACATCTAAGTTGTGTCTTACTTATACTATGCTCCTTTTCTGTGAATATCGTTTTAGCTTGACTAAAAATAACAATCTCGTAATGATTGTTACTATTTCTGTTTTACTTCAAACGCTAATCGTGGTAGCTTTTATTTTCATTCTTGGTTACAGTTATAGTTCTATGTACACAATTAATATTCAATTTCTTATACAATTGCTTACGTTTTAATATTGGGGTTAAATAAAGTTCTAAGAACAAAAACAAACAGTCACATTAAGGTTTACTTAATTTCGACATCGCGTTATAGTCAAATCGCATGATAGTTATGATGTGGATGTGACCTTTTTCCGTTTATATAAAAGCCATAACACGAATTTCATGATATGAATATCTATAGTGAACACACAGCGTTGCAAGCTGTTTTTTCGCAGTCATATTATGTGTCTAAATATATTTTTTCAATATTATTTTCTTTATTGTAAATGATGCATGAATTTAATTAAGTGAAAAATAATACCTTTATTTGTCGAGTACTGCAAATGAATTTAGATGCTGATATATTATTTTCAATTTCTTATTTTCCTTCGTTAAAATATTTCTTGAATCGTAATATATAACAAATGATGTCGTTTATACCTCTGTTTAGCGAGCATGTTTAATATGTTTTTTCAACTTCTTTCCCTTGTTGATTACATTTTACAGTATTTCTTTTTTTTTTCTAAAATAAATGTTTTAGTGTAGTACTCCATTAACTGGTTTAGAGTTATTTTATTTAAAAGCGCAATATCAATGTGTAGACAAGTAGTTTGGATTGTCCAAGCCTGCACCAAAACGAAAGGTTAGTACCAGTGGTGCAGAAAGTAAGAGAACAATTTAATGATTCAACTAAATTTATAAGCCGGTCTTCCAAAATTCATATTCATTTCCGTTACTAACAAATATCCTATTACGTAATAAAATATTTATCGATATAATTATCTGCAAGTGTTACAGTCGTAACAGAGTTGCATCATTGATTGTTAACATATTATTTTCTGCCCCACAAAACTAGGTGAAACGCCGCACCATTGTCAAATTTGCGGCAAGAAGTATACTAGGAAGGAGCATTTAGTGAACCATATGAGATCACATACAAATGACACTCCATTCAGATGTGAACTGTGCGGCAAGTCCTTCACGAGAAAGGAACACTTCACCAATCATATACTGTGGCATACGGGTCAGTATGGATTTTAATAAAACACTTGTCAGCCTGAATCTTTTTGGTGTGGAATTTATCTTATTGTATTAATTCTTGATCGTTATACCATTTCGAATTTTAAACTTGATTAATTTGATTGCAGGTGAAACCCCACATCGTTGTGACTTCTGTTCGAAGACGTTTACGCGCAAGGAACACTTACTTAACCACGTGCGCCAACATACGGGCGAGTCTCCCCATCGGTGCAACTTCTGCGCGAAATCCTTCACACGTCGCGAACATCTCGTCAATCACGTTCGCCAACATACGGGCGAAACTCCATTTCAATGTGGTTATTGTCCTAAAGCGTTCACTCGAAAAGATCACCTTGGTAAGTAAGCAGAAATATAACTATATGTTTTAGTGTGCGAGTAATTGTTATATTGCTTGGACGCGTTTCATTGTTTTTATTATATTGTGAGTATCGCTTATCAGTTCTCGGAATTGTTTGCTAACGGCCGGTTCTAGTGGACTGGACCGGTTAGTGATATTTAGACCTTATCGCAATGAGTGTGGATCCAATATTGAGTGAAGTGGGAGAAGTATGCGAGGAAGAAATAACAGTACCGTCACCAATTATTGAATACGGCGAAAAAAGGCTAGCTAAAAGAAGCAGGGAAGATGAAGGGGATGAGGAATGGGTTGAAATCAGAAATAGAAAAGCAAGGCGAAGGGAAGTGAGAGGTATTATAGATATTTGCATTACCTCAAGAAATATTTTACCCAAACAATTTGCTTTAGCCAAAATATTCAGGGATCAGGGAATTACCGACATAAGCCGCGTTAAGTATATAAACCCATATAAAATAATCGTGGAGGTAACTAACGTGTGCAGTATGGAGAAATTAACTTCATGCGAATACCTTCTCGGTTTGGGATGGAGATTTCAACGACCGATGGAAGTTGCACTTTCCTATGGCGTTATCAAACATATAGAGCTGAATTTGTCGGAAGAAGAATTGCTAGATGCGATCACTAGCGTATATGAGGTAGCTAGTTTGAAAAGACTTAAGCGCCGGGCTGAAGTAGAGGGAGGTTGGACAGACAGTGAAGCAGTCAGGCTTGGATTTAAAGGGCCGTCTTTGCCTGCCTATATACACATTTATAGCATGCAAGTGAAAGTTGAGCCCTATATGTTTCCAGTGACGCAATGCTCTAGATGTTGGCGGTACGGGCATACTATTAAGATGTGTCCTACGAAAACAGTATTTTGTCCAAAGTGTGGTGGGAAACATGATAACTGCCCAGCGACAGTGTACAAGTGCATTAACTGCTCTAAAGACCACATGGCGTTAGATCGTAGCTGCCCGGAATATCGTAGGGAAAAAAAGATACGGGAAATAATGGCCGAGTTTAATGTCTCATACCGAAAGGCTATTACAATGTATGTTCCGCCGCAACTTAATGCAAAGGAGGCTACGCTCCCAGCGAACCATAATTATTCTGATTCTCGTGCCCCAACGCCGGCACCTACAAATCATCAATCCCCGGCGAAATCTACCACAGAAGCCCTGACATATGCACAAGTTGCATCAACTCGTGTGAGGAAGACAGAAATTACTAATAAAGTAAAGAAAAATAGAAAGACAAGTGACGCTAAAAAGAAGAACAAAGAAAAAGAAAAAAAACAAGAACTGGAAGCAAACAGCGATGAAGAAAATATGATGGTTACAGACTCCGAGGAAAGTGTGTCTTATTATTCGAAAAGGGAAAAGAGTAGGCAAAAGGGAAAGAGACCTTCAAGAGATATACCGTTTACTTGTCTAGTCAAAGAATTTATTAATATTTTTTGTAGCAGCAATATTTCAATAAATGATAAAATAGAAAAGTTAGCAAAATTATGTGTCGAGTGGATTATCTCTTGGATATTACAAAACATCTCAAGTTTGCCTTTTTTTCAAGGATTAATATTTAATTATGAACAGTATTAATATTAACATATTGCAATGGAATGCACAAAGCTTAAAACCAAAAATACTTGAGTTGGAACAATTACTGTGTCTGGAAAAAATACATTTTGCTTCACTGTGTGAAACGTGGCTTAGTTCAGTAAATACATTAAAACTTACAAACTATAATATTTACAGGTTGGACCGGGATGACTCTTATGGGGGTGTCGCTATAGTGGCTCATAAATCCTTTAAAACGGAGCCTCTGTCAATTCAAAGTGGAAATACAGGCATTGAGGTTATTTCTGTTAGGGTATTGAACTGTGAAAGACTAGAAAACATAATTTCAGTGTACTGCCCCCCGAGTGCTTGTACAACAAACGCAGATTGGGATTTTATATTTTCAATTTCTCATAGGAGGACTATAATACTCGGGGACTTCAATGGACACCACCCAAACTGGTCCAATAAAACTGACGTTAGAGGAATGCAAATATTTGACGCACTAATGGACCATGATTTTGTTACGCTTAATGACGGTAGACATACGCGCATAAAACTTGCAAATGGTGTATTACAAAATTCGAGTCCTGACATATCTATAGTTTCATCGGATATTGCATTGGAGTTCTCCTGGAATGTTACCAATGAATGTCTAGGCAGCGACCACCTCATCATAAAATTATCAACATCTTCTAACTATAACCCTATATTTAACAAAAAACGTAACTACAAATTAGCAGATTGGGAAAAATATAGGAAATCGATAGAAAATGACCTAATACAAATAAGTTTGCCAGTTGAACCCCAAAAAGCTTACGATGCTTTTGTTAACATAATTAATAAAGCAGCAAATTTATGCATTCCATATACTAAGGTATGTGTCAACCCTAGTCCTAAATTTGTCTCAAAAACCTACTGGAAACCGGAACTTTCTAAAGCCGTAGCGGAAAGGAGACTGGCATTATCAGAGTTTCGGAAAAACTCAATACCTATTAAATTAGAAGAACTGAAAGCCAAAATATCGGACGTTCAAAGGCTCATTAGAAAAGCAAAGAATAAGGAATGGTGGGACTTTTGCTCTTCAATAAATGAGGAAACTTCTGTTAATCAAATGTGGATGCGAATGAGATGGATAAAAGGACACAAATTTGCTAAGCGAATGGTAGGCAAAACTGTAGCCGAAACGATGTTAAATAACCTCACACCCGATTTTGTCACTCCATGCCACCCTTGCTGTACATCTCGAAACTTAAAATTAGAATCCATCATTTCGACACATGAATTAGAAAAATGTTTAAAATTTAAGGACACTGCACCAGGATTAGACGATGTCTCATATTCAATGATTTTTAATTTACCTACTATAGGAAAGACTACGTTACTAAAAATTTATAATATGTTCCTCAATAGTAATATAGTTCCTAATCAATGGCGATACATTCGCATACTTCTCATTCCTAAGCCTGGCCGGGACTGTAACCAAGTATCATCTCTTAGGCCAATATCCCTGATGTCATGTATATGCAAAATTTTTCATGCTATCTTAAAGAATAGAATCGAATGGTATCTTGAAAAAAATCATTTTTTTTCCGAACAAACAAAAGGGTTTAGAAAAACCCGCTCTTGCTTAGATAATCTAACAGACTTCGTATCTAGTGTACAGATTGGATTTAGTAAAAATCTAATGACAGTGGGGTGTTTTATAGACGTAGAAAATGCTTATAACAATGTTGATGTTACATATCTTATTTGTAAATTAGATCAATTAGGTGTAGGCAGTATGCTTTGTAATTATTTGTGGGAATTTTTACATAAACGATTTCTGATTATTGAAGGCCAAGACTTTAAAATTGTAAGATGTACGGGAGTAGGCCTTGCACAGGGAGATCCTATATCTCCATTACTATTTAATGTTGCAACAATTGATATGTGTGAAACGATTAATTCGATGGATTATATTAATTTTTCGCAATATGCCGATGACTTTGTAATATTTACTTCTTCTGATAATTTAGTTGACATTCAAAGCCGATTACAAACTGCTTTTGATTGTATAGCCAAAAAATTCCATGATATTAATTTAGAAATTTCATCAACAAAAAGCAAAATATGTATTTTTTCAAGAGGGCACAAATTGCACAATATTACTATTACTCTAAATGATGTAGTTCTAGATGTCGTAGATAATGTTAAGTACCTGGGGATGTGGTTGGATCGCGGTCTTAGATGGACTAAGCATATTAAGGAGATTGTGTCTAGGGTGTCTAAGTTTTTAAATATATTTAAGGTGTTAACAGGATCAGGTTGGGGAGTCCATCCAAAACATATTCGTAAGCTGTATATAACGTTACTTAGAAGTAGATTAGATTATGGTTCATTTTTGTATGACAACTGTTGTAAAACCAATTTATCGAAATTGGACAAAATTCAAAATCAAGCAATGCGAAACATTGGAGGGTTTATAAGGACCACTCCCATTCATGTGATGGAGAGTGAACTTTGTTTACCTCCTTTGTATTTAAGAAGATTATATTTGGCAGGAAAATTTTGGCTTAAAAACAGATCAGTCTATAATAATACTTCTTTTAGATTAATTAATCAATTAACAGATCTAAAACATAACAGATTCTGGACTAACAAGAAAAAACCTCTACTTACACAAATTTCCGAGATGTACAAATCTCAACCATGCAACTCTTTCTCAAGTTTAGGCATGTTTTCATTAGATCAATGGGTAACTAGTATTGATATGTCAAGCATTCTAAAAACAAATATCGAAGGATTTACCGGTTCTAAGCGAGATTATCATCAAATTAGTTTGCGAAATACTTGTATAAAATTCTTAAATTCGAATTACTCCAACTGTCAAAAAATATTTACAGATGGTTCGAAAGACAAATATGGAATAGGAGCTGCATTTTTGGATTTCAATTTGAACATTTATTCTAAATTCCAAATTAAAGTAGAGGTATCTATAATGGAAGCTGAGCTTGTGGCTATTTTAGAGGCTTTGGGCTATATTGAGTGTACAAGCTACAGTAAAGTAGTTATCCTGTCAGACTCCAAAAGCGCGCTTCAACACCTAGCTCGGTGTACCTCGATTTGTCGAGGGTTACCTGTAGCTTACGCGATTCTAAAGCTTCTATCTAAGTTACAATCAGACGACAAAGTAATTTTCTTTCAATGGATACCATCTCACGTAGGCATAGAAGGGAATGAACAAGTAGATGTACTAGCCAAAGAAGCTATATCTGACGGTGATGAAGTCCTCTTTACACCTTCATTTGAAAGTTACTTGCCAAATCTAAAAGTGCATTGCTATGATTTATGGAAAGAGTACTTTGACGAAAGAGCTAAGGAGAAAGGTATTTGGTACCGTACGATCCAGCCTCATCCATGCAGATATCCTTTGATTGAGAATAGTAACATGAATTTTAATGAAACGAAATTAATTCTACGGCTTCGGTCTGGGCACATCCCATGCAATAAGTTTGCATTTCTGATGCGGAAATCAACTTCTCCGAACTGCTCAACGTGTAATGTACCTGATGATCTTTTGCACGTATTGATGGAATGTGCTCAGAACGAATCTCTTAGAACTAGACTTAATTTAGATATAAAGTCTGTTGGACAATGCAATGTCATTCTGTCAGATCCGACGTCAAATCTCGCAAAAATGTTGTCCAAATTAAGTATTAGATCTGTGATTAATTAAGGTAGTTTTAAGTTTAATATATTATATTTTGTAACCTCCTATGAATTCTCAACCAGGGCGGCATGTTCGCTTATGCGAAAAAGCCCTTTTTTTTTAGAATAAAAAAAAAAAAATAACTATATGTTAAAAATCGTTTTCATAATTGGAAAGTATTCCAAGTTGAAAGGTATAGTATGACACAAATTAGATGTAGTATAGTTCTTGCAATCTGCGAGCGCGCGTGGCCTTTATTTGTGTTTGTAACCGTAAACACATAATTGCGTTAGTGTGTGTAACCGACGGAGCGATCAGTAGCGAGTGAGCCGTCACTCGGGTAACTTGTCTTTATTGTTTCCGCGTCACTATTGTTCACGAAGTACGGTCAGCATGTCAAACCTCAAATGTGAAAGAAAACGTAAAATAATTCATAGCGAGGTAAGTTTTTTTATTTTTATACTTGTTTTTTGATATTTTTGTAGTTACCAATATGTAACTTTACTACTATTTGCAGGGACGCGCCATTATTGCCCGCGTGTACCACTTTCTTCAAGGAGAGTATAATTTTATGAAAGCGAACAATATGGATCATTGCGATTTGAGTCCTTTGGCTAATATACGGAAACGTACCGCTGAAGCTACAGGGTTTAGTGAACGAACTGTAACTACAATATTGAAAGAAGGAAAAGCGCTGCCATCTACTTCTGCAAGTTTTACTTCACCGACGAAAAAACGACGTAAGAGAAATAATAAATTTAATTTAGACAACATGAATCTTGAAATCATTCGGACTACTGTGCAAAATTTCCATATTGTAGAAAAGCAATTACTAACATTATCAAAATTGCAATCAGTTTTGAGAGAAAAGATAGGGTTTGATGGATGCTTAAATACATTACGTTCGATATTAAAGAAATTAGGCTACAAATGGAGAAAAATTGGGAACAACACAGAAGCATTACAAGAAAGACATGAAATTCAACTTTGGCGATTAAATTTTTTAAAAAAGATCTTTCAGTACCGTTCGGAAGGTCGTCCTATTGTATACACTGACGAAACATATGTTTTGACTTCTCACGTGCGGCAAAACACCTGGTTGCCTCAAAATAATGACCCCAAAGGCAATAAACAGTTTTCAAAGAAACTGAGCAAAGGCAGCCGCTTTATTGTAGTGCATGCAGGCAGCAGCGACGGTTTTGTGCCTAATGCTTCGCTAGTCTACAAAGCTGCATCTACATCAGGAGATTATCACTCAAACATGAATCATGATAATTATACAAAATGGCTTAATGAAAAGTTATTGCCAAACTTACCTGAGAAGTCAGTTATTGTTATGGACAACGCTTCTTATCACAATACTCGAAGCAGCAAAATACCGACCTCTAATTCCAGTAAAGGGGAAATGCAAAAGTGGCTGACAGAGAATGGCATCTCGTTTGATAATCGTTTTAAAAAAGTAGAACTGTATGCTTTAATTAAAAAGAACAAGGACCGTTTTATAACATTTAAAATAGATGACTTTATAAGAAAAAAGGTTTCGAAATCTTAAGACTCCCTCCGTATCACCCAGAGCTTAACCCTATTGAAAATATATGGGGTATTATAAAAAACCAAATTGCCTCAAAAAATATAGTCCAAACCATGGCCGTTGTTCAAAATTTAATAGATGAATGCATAAATAATATAGACCAAACCACCTGGCGAAATACATGCAAGCACGTTGAAAAAATTGAAACAGAATACATGAAGTATTTCGACTATGATTTCCAGTTTATTATAAATGTAAGTGAAGATGATGACAGCGACAATGAAAGTGAAAATTATGACAGCGACAGGATAGAAATGTTTGATGAAAATAGTAATATAATTTAAATTATTTTGTTATTAGTCGAGATGGCCCATTGGGAGTCGAGATGGCCCAGTGGTTAGAATGCGTGCATCTTAACCGATGATTGCGGGTTCGAACCCAGGCAAGCACCGCTGATTCATGTGCTTAATGTGTCTTTATAATTCATCTCGTGCTCAGCGGTGAAGGAAAACATCGTGAGGAAACGTGCATGTGACAAATTTCATAGAAAATCTGCCACATGTGTATTCCACCAACCCGCATTGGAATAGCGTGGTGGAATATGTTCCAAGCCTTCTCCTTAATGGGAGAGGAGGCCATTAGCTCAGCAGTGGGAAATTTACAGGCTGTTACTTTTTTAATTTTAAATAAAATAATTAAAACAGGGAGGCACAGAGAAAAAGAAAACGGTCGCTTTCTGCCAGTTGACCGTACAAAAACAGTACCTTTACCATATTAAAAACAAAATTGAAATAGAAAAAAAAAAGTCTAACCGTCTTCACTAATATTATAATTTGGAAAGTTACTCGGTTCTGAATTTACAGGCTATTGTTTTTGTTGTTATTTTGTTATTAATAATAACTGAACGAACTTTTTATTTTGTGTATATTTTAATTTTCTACCTGTAATTATTTATTATTATTAATGTAAATTAATAGTTATTTTAACGCATTTTTAATTTCATTTTGACCACTCCTAATAAATAAATTTAAAAAATATATTAAAAATATAAAAATAGGTAAAATCCATAATTAATTTATGGATTTTTGATTAATGAATTTTTGGTTGCTAACCGTACGCACGGTCGCTTTTACGCCTACATTGACGCGTATACAGATTGGTCACTCATACAACTAAGGGCGACGCGCACTCGTAGATTGCAAGAACTATATCGGCTATAAAACCGATTACTGCCGATCGCGCCATTCGTGGCTATTTGAGTCTCGCGTCAGTTCAACTCAAGAAAGCAAGTGCATGTCAATTGACGAATAGGGTCGGCATTAGAAATTCGCATCCCGAATTTGATGATAGTAGGGGTTGTTTCTTAAAGGGGTTGTTCCCCTCTTTCGAAATTTACCACTCTCAACCCGCGGAAACCCATAGTTTTTTTTTTAATTTGCGTTTAAAGTTACGTGTAATATTATACATTATAATTAACCTTCAATCCTTATTTTTATGTTTATTAGCTTATTTCTGTATTATATTTTAACAAATACTATATTAATTTATAGTAAAAAAGCGTGTAAAAATTTAATTTAATTTTGTAGTGTAGTGATTCTTTTGTAAAGAAAATAATAATCACCCAGAAGATTTTACGAACATGATAATAGAATACAATATAAGATAAAATATAAAAAAGATCCATTTATCGCATTATTAAATGTAGTCAAGTATATATACAGATAAATGGTTCTTATAAATTTCTAAAATATACCTATTGTTGTTTCTATTTTTCACCCAAAATTAACAGCTGTTAATTCAGCGTTTATGAAAAATGTTTGTTTATTACTGAAGCTAGCAGTGGCGAAGCCACTCCGGTAGCCAAAAATAGTAGCTAAGGTTAGGTTAGGTTAGATTTTATGACCAAACGCTGCGCAAGCCGAGCGAGCGAAGCGAGCGTGCCGCGGCAGCGGCCGGCGCAGCGCCAGAAATCACATTGTATACCAATAATTGGAATTTTATATTTCTCCCCTTCCAAAATTTAACTAACAGTACGAAATTTGATGATTTTAGTATTGAAATTTAAAAATTGAAAAAAAAAAACTAATGATTTCCGCGCAGGGGGAGTGGTGGTGTAGGTACTACACCACCCCCTTACCCCCCATCCCTTCCCCAACCTTAAATTCGGGATGCGAATTTCTAATGCAATCCCGACGAATATATTAGGTCATATCATATTACAAGTTATTACGTTTGTGTAAAGATCATATTCGGATGAGACATAAATATTGATAATTTGGTATAGCATACTCAATTCGGATGTGATCGGTTTTACGAATTTTACCGATGAGACATCTTATTTGTGTCGTACTATAAAAAACTATAATATTGTGTGTGTATGTTTGTATATTTTCAACCAATAACAATTTTCTTCAGTGAATCACGTTCGCCAGCACACCGGAGAGTCCCCTCACAAGTGTTCCTATTGCACAAAGTCATTCACGCGCAAGGAACATCTAACCAACCACGTGCGGCAACACACGGGCGAGTCCCCACACCGGTGTACATACTGCGCGAAGTCCTTTACGAGAAAAGAACATCTAACTAACCATATACGGTGAGAAAAATATTCTTATTTTAGATGGCTGTAGATACGTAGACGTTCTGTTGGATAAAATGTAAGAAAGTTAATTTTTAGGAAATCATTTTTATAGCAATAACATATTATAGATTTATTGTAGTAAACATGCATGCTTAAGTTTTTCTGA
This sequence comes from Vanessa cardui, assembly GCF_905220365.1. Lineage (NCBI taxonomy): Eukaryota > Metazoa > Arthropoda > Insecta > Lepidoptera > Nymphalidae > Vanessa > Vanessa cardui. Next base: position 5,246,881 of record NC_061127.1, on the reverse strand, counting down.
AGTGTATGTGTATCAAGAATAACAATGCAATGCTGTGCTACAGGCATCTAAACTTTAAAAAATATGTTATATTTGCATGATAACAAGCGTGATTTAAAAACCAAGGTAAGGTTGTGAACTAATACTCTCATAAAAATCATTTTGTTATTAAATAACGCATATCTAAATGAATCCCAAGTGCATTCGTGGGCAGTTCCCTCGCCCTTGCAGTAGCACAGCATTGTGCATTCCGATTTGAGCTCTATAGAGCTAAACTCATATCCCTTCCCCTCGGACGTTATTAGGTTTTATACGAATTAACAATAATAATCAAATCGGAATGTACTTTGTTGTGCAGACAGCATACGGGGGAGACTCCTCACAAGTGCACGTATTGCTTTCGCGCCTTCACGCGGAAGGAACACCTCAACCAACACATCAGACAACATACCGGGGACATGCCACATACCTGTTCATATTGTAACAAGAGTTTCACGAGGAAAGAACATCTTGTCACGCATGTTCGGTACGTACTTGAATTGGAAACGAGTGTAGAAATAGGTCAAACAAAAATCTTCATTTACCATAATAAGCATTACATTTGCTTATTGCTAGTCTAAACATTTGTAGGAAATACTTCAGACCAATGATGGAGTATCAGCGCCAAAAAATCATCGGGATTATATTTATTACCAATTGCTAAACAATAATTATTCATTATTTGAGACGAGTCCTAAATATATATTATTTTTTTAATATAATAGCGTTTACCGAACGTTTAGCGAATTACCTTATCTGACTAGTCAAAGACAAATAAAGTTGATGAATTTTTGAATTGTCAGCGAACAAGCTAATAGTTATCAGTGGAACTTAGGTGTTGTCTTCAATGTATTCTTTTATGAGCGAGAAATGCACATTTGATGTAAATTGAGTTAGAAGGAAATGGCAAATGCTTTGACTTTCTTTTGTTTTACATTTAAAAATACCTTTATTGTATTTTCCTTCGTTCTGTTCAATATTTTCTTGTCAATATTTGTATGTGGATGATGTGGTTTTTGTTTTCGGTTTCTCATAAGTAACTCGGTATTATTTCAATAATAATAGTTTCAAAGAAAAAAATAGCTTAATACTGCTGAGGTGCAATTCTTCGTTAGTCTACAAAAACATATTTTAGAAAATAAAAGGCTTGGAAAAAATACTTATAATAACTCAAGTCCATTATCGAATAGTATACCGACAAGGAAGTCCAAAAATGTACCAAAAATAATAAATAAATTCCCTTTATGCAACGGCAGGAGATCGTATGGTGTACAACGTTATCCAAAATGTCCGTAATATCCAATATACATATATTACCTAAAAAGTAAGAAATAAATTTCACCTAAACAGCTATGGATCTAAACGTTTATCTGGCTGTTGAAGAGATAGATTCGTTTTTTCCTTTGATAACAAAGGAAAAAACGAATCTATCTCTTCATCAGATTGTATCTATTTATTTAGCCAATGACGCCCGACATTGGCTAAATAAATAGATACAATCTGATTATTGAAAAATGTAATATTGATCTATATAAATGTTGATCTGATTATAAAATCGACCCTTATAAGCTTTGGCACACAAATGTTTGAGTGTCACAGTGTCATTTTTTTTTCTATCGCGCAAATATTATTTTTATTTCCTCAAAGTTACTTAACGAGACTGATTAGGGACCATAAAGTTCATAAATTACAAAATATACGTGATACATAAATTAATTACTAAAAAACCTGTTCATCTAGGAAATTCTTCGTTCATCTATCTATCTATCTCGTCAAAACAATACGAGGCTAGTAGTGATTAATCAAAAAAGAAATTAATTATTATAAAAGTCAATTTTAAGCCACTAGTTTTTAAGCGTCGCAGATCTTGTTGTCAAGATTAATAGGATCTAGTATAGAGTGGGAACTTCTACATTTACTACTGCTAGCTTCAGTAATAAACAAACATTTTTCATAAAAGCTGAATTAACATACTATATATATATAACAGTCTAACAGTCTATTGGCATATTGAAAATACGGTTGAAATAAAGTGTCTTTATATAATAATATGTCATAAAATATGCTACTTTATATAATAATTCACATATTTATAATACATTTTATTTTCAGACAACATACTGGCGAGACACCATTTAAGTGCACATATTGTTCAAAGTCATTTTCTCGCAAGGAACATCTCACGAACCATGTGCATCTTCATACAGGCGAGACACCACATAAATGTCCCTTCTGCACCAAGACCTTCTCGAGAAAAGAACATTTGACTAATCATGTTAGGTAAGTGTTGTGGTTACAAATATAAAAAACTAATTTATATCTTTAAATAAAATGTGATTGAAGTAATCAAATCCTTTGCTTGCTTTTTCAAATGTAATACTTGTTTTCACTGCAAATTAACTTAAAGGACAAATTACAATACATAATATCATACTAGTTCAGTGTAAAAAATATTTAACTTTCTATTTGTAACATGTGAAATTATTATTTTTTTTAGAATACACACCGGCGAATCACCTCATCGATGTGAGTTTTGTCATAAGACATTCACACGCAAGGAACATCTCACGAACCATCTCAAACAGCACACTGGCGACACGCCACACACTTGCAAAGTGTGCTCTAAGCCCTTCACGAGAAAGGAACATCTTATGACGCATATGAGGTAGATTCATATATAATAATATAATTAACCTAAAAATACAAATGTTAAGTGAATTGAAATTCATATCATTATTCTTTTTTGTTAGATCGCATAGTTGTGGAGAAAGGCCATACAGTTGCGGTGAATGTGGGAAGTCGTTCCCATTGAAAGGCAATTTATTATTCCATGAAAGATCGCACAACAAGAGTGCAAACTCGGCAAATAAATCTTTCCGATGTGAAATTTGCTCAAAAGAATTTATGTGCAAAGGTAAAGTATAGTGACCTATATAATAAATAATAATAGAGAGAAAGAGACATATATACATATAGAGAGACGTGTAAAATAATTCTTCTATAAAATTTCAAAAATAATTAGTTCAGTATATGCTATTGTGTTCATAAAATTAAAACTCGCAATCAATAACAAACTATTTTGCTAACACAATTTAAATTAATGTGATGTTACTTCTTGTATTTTAGGTCATCTAGTAACGCACAGAAGAACACATACAGATGCAGTTGAAAATGCAGTAACTACGGAACCTGCAACTGAAGGCGAAGACTGCGGAGATTGCAATAAATGCGAGAAAGATGTGCCAGACAGAACAGAGAGAAAACATGATACAAGGTAATTGAAACTTATTTGAATATTTTAAATAGATTTGCTTTAATTGCATATGTTTAGTTGCATTTGCATTTATTTATAAATGTAATGAAAACCTAAGATTTTGTTTCATAACACTCTTGACATAGTGGAGTTAGTAGGATTCTTCTTAACTGAAAGTTTTGGTTACCGTGGCAATCTTTTGTTTGAAATGCCGTACATAGCCCAGTAACTAATCTTTAAAATAAATAATTATAGAGTTTCTTACTGACAAATTTGAAAAATAAATTATAAATGTTTTTATAATTGGATGTAGCAAGCTATATTTAAAAATAAATAAAGAATTGTGATACTGTATTTACTCTATGCATATATAAAATTAAATCTTTTTTTTATTTTCAGAGCATCATCAGAGAGTAGAGCCAGTGAAACAAATGTGGCACAAACTCAAACAGCTAGTTCAGCCGTTATGCAAATTACTAGCCAGGTAATATTTATTAATTTACAAGTTGCTATAATCAATTTATATCTAAAGAAAATTGTAATATATCATTATTTTTCTCTACAGCAAGTCCGAACTGGAACTGCAACCAGTGTAGCCAGTGTGGCAGCTGGCACATTCACTCACACCACAAATACTCAACACCATACTGGCACGACCATAGCACATCATCCGGTCACTGTGAATTACTAGCATCAACCCACAACTTCGGATTCAGAGACAATATCTGATCCGTTGATCCTGTTTATAGAGAGCTGATAGTCCTCATAGCAGGAAGAAACCTGATAATACATTAAGGAAATCACTGTTAATACATTTATATTTGTTCTATTCTTTGTGTTTATTGTTCTTTCAAGATTTTTTTGAATAAATTTATAACAAAGTGGAATAAAGTACAAAATTTTAAAGACGAAGTTAATATTTTCACTTGTAAATAAATCAAATTGTGAATAATGCTTGTAATTATAAAAATAATAAGACCCTCAAAAGTAATATAAAATTCAATATGTTAAAATAAGTTTAAAAAGCAATAATATTTTATCATGATAAATTATTACATGCATAATTATTTCACATTATTTTCAAAAATACAATGTTTGAGCACACAAAGAATAGTACAAAAATATTTAATGAGTGATTACTATATTATAAACGGAAGTGAGATAAAACATACTAAATGATATTTTTCAAAAATTGCCTGTAATATTATCACAGATAATTATATTTAAAACTTGTATTATATGTGTACATTATTGTATAAAGAAATTAACGCAATACAAGTTAAATAGCTACAAGGTTTGATAAATATTCTAAAAGAGAATTTTGCCGTTGTTAATAACTTTATAAACATTAATTTATATTAATAGTTTGTTACGAATATCTATTATGTGATTTAAAATAGTGATATTGGTTCTAACTCCTACACATAATTTTTAGAATTAAAAGTTTTATTTTAAGTAAAAAAAATCACCATAGGATTGAAATGAACGAAGGTTACCACAAAAAATATTTTTTGTATTCATTGTGTATAAACAAAATGAAGGTCTAAAAAATCCTCATTCATTAGAAATCTGAGTTAGATTTAAATTGGTGTCATATATAACTAATTAAATAATATATTCGTAAAATTATACATTCCTAATTAACAAAAGTTCAATCTTGTAAAAAAATTGTGTTAAATAAATTTAAAAATGGTGTTATCTGTATTTTATAAAATCTAAATACATTTTTTTACTTATTAAAGATCAATTTCCCTTATTGGATTTAAACATTGGAATGTAATGACTGTAAATAACTTAATACTATTTTACTTGCAATCCATGTAGGGACCAGAAAGCGAGAAACTTAATTCCTAGGATAAACTTGCACCCTCCCTAATGACACATTAATTTATTTATAAAGATTATTTTTTTTACTTTAATACACTAGTTGTTCTATTTTATAGTTATTCTTTGCCATTTATGTACAGTACAAGCGTGATAAATCAATAGTAAGTTAAGGATTAAAAATGTATAGATGTTACACTGGTGGCAGTATGCTTAGCTTAGTCAACCCACCAGTATAAGAAGTGGTGTTATAATCACTTCCATGATTACTGTAACACAGCTTATAAAAGAAATTAGTTTGTATGTATGTGTAAGTACTTAACACTTAGGTCATAGTTATATCCAGTAGTATATGTTAAGGCTATATCATTTATGTTATCTTGCTGAATTGCAGAAATATAATATTGGGAATTCAACGATTCTGAATCGTCTGGTATTATAAGGTTTTCTTTTTAAATGTGTAAATCATTGGGAAAGTCATATCATGTTTATGGTAGTATCTCTTTGATGTTACACTCATGTTTTTTAGAACCTATCCTTATTTAGATACAATATTATATATTATATTAAAATCTTAAATTATGTTCAGTAATTTGATATGAATGAGATTAAACTGTAAAAGAAGTACTTGCTTTTTATTTATATTATTTTTTATACTACTCAAAATTTCTGATCCATACTTGTTACTTAGATTACTAATGATTCCACATGAACGAAATAAAAAACTACTCGTTTATATGTGTTACAGTGAATTACATTGATTGTATATGAATGATACCTAAAGCAGGCACATAAGATATACCTTATCTTTTATTTCTATTAAATAAATAATTTAAAAAAAAAAATCTATTATGAAATCATTAAATACAGCACAACCCTAAGCCTAATGGGATAATTTTAGACTATACTAGTGTACCAAACAGAGCATTACTAAATAGGGACTCTGGATCGGATTAATTATTATTTGTTATTACATAGTATAAAACAAGGTCACTTACCTCTGTCTGGCCCTTCGTACGCTTAGCTTAGATCTTTAATATTATTTACGGATGTTGATGCATTTTGTTCAATAGATAAATTGATTTAAGAGGAAGCTTCATATGTATAATATATGCACAATAAAGTTGAGAAACACTGATAACTTTAGAAGTTTTGAAAGTGATACCATTGCAAATGCTTTTTGGCCCTTAATAGATAGATATAGAAACAACAAACTAATAAAAGGTCTTAAAAAAAGTCAGAGATGGTATATGTCTATCTCTTGGGGAAAACCCACAATAATCATTTTCATCCTTTACTTTTTACAACAAATATTGGCTATTTACAAAGAGATTTTATAGCAATACAGCATCAATCCTTATCTCATTATGTAACTTATCTAATAGATCACTATAGCCTTGTCGAGCATGTAATTTTAATGAATATTTTTAAAGATATTACAATATTAATGGAATATTAAATTTAAATATATAAATATAAATTTAATATATAAATTTCATAGAAGTTCTGCCACATGTGTATTCCACCAACCCATGTTGGAACAGCGTGGTGGAATATGTTCCAAAGCTTCTCCTCAAAGGGAGAGGAGGCCTTTAGCCCAGCAGTGGGAATTTACAGGCTGTTGTTGTAAAGGATGAAAGATATTATGGCTGGAAAGATTGTTACTTGTGAGATTACATCAGATCAGGGGAGTATGGAAGAAGATATGCTGAGCCATCCCTAAGTAAATTGGGATAAGGGCAGGAGGATGTTTGTATGTATTACAATATTAATAAATACAATAGCGGTTTGTATTGTGTAATGCTAAAAACTGTGGACATTGCACCTTTTCAAAGCTGGGTGGGTCGCAATGTGCATATAAATGAGTAATTCTTAAGGTTGTCAAATAAACAATTTTTAAATAATAATAAAATATACTTAATAATTCATGTACTATACACATAGAAACATCATAATATTAATCAGGCCTCAACAGCAATCTTCTTCGTGCTAGATTTTGTTCTTTGAGGTCTTTCTGGTTCCTTTTCTTCAACAACATCAGGCAATTTATCCGTAGGCACTTCAGGCAACTCATCCTTCACATCAAGTATTGCTTCTAGTTCTGCATCAATGGCTTCATCATCCTCTTCAGTTAATTGACCAGAAATTAGTTCATCTATTTCTCGTTGTTTTTCTATACCCTCTCTTGTTTCATCCAAAATCTTCTCTATATCATCAATGTTGAGAATATCATGAACCTTTTTCAGAGCTTCGTTTCCAGTCTTTAAACCATCCAGAACCTAAAGAAAATTAAAGAAAGTCAAAAAATATTCTAAAAAGAATTAAATGTAAATTAGTTAATACTGAAAAATTGCATTAACTTTACCTGTACTTCAATTTGAGTAAATTCTAGATCATGCGTAAGTTGTTCTAATTTTTCTAACTGAATATCAGCATTTTGTAGCAACTTTTCTTGGTATTTTTTCTTTTTAAGTAGTGACTTCGCTCTGTCGCGTTTATCTTCGGCCAATAATTTTTTCGCCAAAAGCCGATCTTTTTCTAAATTTAATTCGATTTTCTTTTGATATTGTTTTAACTTATCTCTTTGTTGCTTCAATTGTAAGATAGCTTTATCTTGTTCAGTGACTCTGCTGACGGGTTTCTTACTTTTACTAAATAGCCCACCCATTTTACTTACACTATTTGAAATATTTAAAACAATAATAAAAGCGCAATATTTATGGAAAATAACATTACTGTTGAATAGGTATATTATTATCAACTTACATTACAAATAGGAATGATTACAATAATATAATACAAATTTAAGTGTCAAATGTCAATTTCATTATTAGTTTACCACTTTACAGTCAATTTACCTAACAGCTTTGAATATCAGTCTTTTTAGTCACTATTTCTATTGGTGTTGCTAAGTAATTTATATCTTATCGAACTATATTTTTCTTCTTTTTGGCTTTATTTATAGAAATAAGTGATAAATTCCCAAATAATCGTCTTTGCACTCATAGAAGGAGGTCTTCGAATTAAATTCTTATCGGCGTGTAGTTGTTAAGCGTTAGACGACTATAAGTAAAGACAGCAAAAAATGGAAAATGTTATTTATTTGATAACAAAAATTTATTTGCGGTCGATTATATTTTCCAGTGTGATGAAGTGATGAAGAAAATAGTTCATTATCTCATTCCACTACACTGTTCCACTACTATACACTTATATGTGTATGTGTACTAGGATTCCATCTGATTCAATGTACGTTATTACCAAAAAAATTAAGTGACATGGTCTCACAATGACTCACATATAAAGTTTTCCTGTTATAATCTCATGATTATAGTATTATAGTATGAATATACTCTACTCATCTAACAATCTTTGTTTTAAGTTTAATTGAATCACTATAGATATTATATGAACTACATATTAGTTGTAAAAATACATATATTCATTAAATCTAAAACACAATCAATATTAATAAACGTTTGTATACAGAGCAAAATTAATGTTAATCTCAACTATAAAGACCCTATTCCAAATGGGTTTCATGATTGTCTATACTTTTTTTTATCTGCAGAGTGCAGTCTAAGTAATCTGCGAAGCTCGTTTTATTTTATCTACGGGTTCCATTTACTGTCGCTTGTTAATTGTTAACATTATCATTATAATATTCGTTCAAATGTAGTCATTAAAACAAACGACTAGCTTATTTCCGCATTGTTACGTAGCAATATCTAACTTATAAAGGGTTTGAAAATAGAGGAGGTACGATTTTATGAGTTAGCTTTTTACAAACTATCAAATCATGGCAGTGTTAGCAGCGGCACAACTGCTTGACGAGTTAATGGGAAGACATCGAAATACTAATCCAAATGAAAAAATTAAAAAACCAAACTGGGAAGATCCAGAAGTAAGTGTCAATCTTAATTTTAATGTTTTTTAAATTCATATAACCTATACCGACTGATAAATGCCGACAAAAAACCTAGTGTCGGCATTTTTGCAGTAGGAGTTTGTCGGCATTATTTATACATTTAAATATCTACTATTTGAACCAATTGTAAATTTATAAATTGTTAGAAGTAAAATACTAATTTAGCCATTTTGTTTCAGTATTGTAAATATTATATGGTTAAGTTCTGTCCTCATGATTTATTTGTAAATACACGGGCCGACCTTGGTGCTTGTCCAAAAGTACATGACGATGAAGTCAAGGAATTGTTTGAAAAGGCGGAAGGGTCTTATAAGAAAGCTCAATATGTTGAAGAGTTCCTGCGATTTTGCCGTCACATGATCAGTGATGTTGAAAGTAATTATTACCTGAAATTAATTTTAAAAATTATTGATAATTCATTATACTGACTTTTAATATAAAGTAAAAGTGTTTATATTTTATTACATTTTGCTTAGTGTGCTTACATATTATTTGACAATGTGAAATTGTTAACAGTACAATGTAAAAGTAGCAACCAAATTACAAAATTATAATATTCATTTTTTGTTATGTTTCAGGAAAAATTCAAAAAGGTAAACAAAGATTAGAACTGATGAATTCAAAACCTGAAGGACCACCTATGACACAAGCTCAAACAGAAAAAAATATGGAGCAGGTAATTTTGGACACCATATAAATATCTTCACCATTATAAGTACATAATTGACTCATATTTTGTGAGTTTTGAACAACTATTGAAATAGACTATTCCAATCAAAGTAACATTAAAAAGAAACAAAACTCAGATTTACATTGTCCATCCAATTAGCTAATTGCTTAGCTGTATTGTACCCTACTTAAGTTCTCGATAAATCATACATATGTATGTTCATACTATTCTACTGAATAAATTATATCCATTTAATTTTCCTCCAAATTTCCATTTACTGCTTGGTGAAAACCATACATAGAACTCTAAAAGTAAAATAACTACTAATATGAAAGAGTTGGTTTCTCCAGCATTAGTATTTTCTTTTGGTCTTACTTTGAGAGGTTCATCCTTGTTGATGTAATGTAGATTTTGTTGAATGATGTAACTCTTTTTATTTTTATTTCAATTATTATCATTGGTACAAATACTTTTAGGTTAAACTTTTATCGGAAAAGATTAGTGCTTTAGTCAGAGAGGCAGAGGAAGCAGGTACCTGTGGGAATGTAGAACAAGCTCAAGGTCTAATGAAGCTGTGTGACAGATTGAAAGAAGAAAAAGAAACACTCCTGAAACAACAAGAAAATAGGTATCATACATAAAATATATAAAACATCATATTATATAATATGTTCTTTTTTAAGATTACTATAAAACATTATTTTCACGAAAGAATTCCATTGAGAATTATTTAAAGATTGCATGTGACACCTAAAACTTCATAAAAAACAACAAAATAAATATGTACCTAAACTGTATTTATATAGGCTCTTATAAGCTTATGAATTGAAATTTAAAAGATTAATTATGTTATATAATTACATATTACTAATTAATACCTTATAAAACTGTAATGTGAGATTTAAATAGTTTAATTTGCTAAATGTGTTACAACATTTTCTTTACATTTTGTATTTATACAATGTTTGAGTATCAATACTTTTACATCTATTATGTATATATATGTGCAACACTAAAACTAATAATTGATTGTTTAGTATTAAATAATGATAATCCATTTCAGCCACTGGTCAATGACAGCAGAGTTAGCAGCAGCTCAAGAGAAGCAGATGGAAGTGTGTCCTGTGTGCGGAGCATTTCTTATTGTAGGTGATGCACAGCAGAGAATAGATGACCATCTTTCGGGAAAACAACATGTCGGGTAAATATTTTTGCAAGGTTTTACTTTAAAATCCTCAGTGGGACAATATTTGGAGAAATAGAGAGAAGTAACTACATTTAAAATTACACTAGTATGTATTATAAATACAAAAGTTTCTTTGAATATTGTTGATATTATTGGAATAGCACATAGGTCCTTTTATTATAATTCATTCAAATCAAATGTGTGGGCAGTAGAGCAGATGTGTTACAGTTAGTACTTTATACTTTTGAGCTGTGAGACACTTGAATCAATAACATCTATTAATAATTTATATTATTATGTATGGTTTTTGAAAATATATTGCTTTAAATTATTTCTATTATCAAAATTTATATTTAATAGTAATGGGTATGTATTATTATTAAGAATAAACAAGTCATATACTAAAGTAATATACAAATAATAATAAGACTTCAATCATGCTGTATGTCCATAATAAAATCTAAAGCTTCATAAAATGTACAGTAGTATGTGACTTAATTAATCACAAATCTACTTGAGAACTGAATTCAAAATATTCCGACATAGTGAAAATCTTAATATTAAAAGTGTATGCAACTAGCTATGCTAGGCTTTTTAAAATTACATATAAGGCTCATTTTTAACTTTTCCCACAACCTGAGATTTCCTTCTGTAACATTGAACCACGTGAAATTCATCATGAAATTTATCATGCGTGTTTATTATAAATAAGCTGTTATAGGGTGGGTGCAATTCATACTTTTCGATTACGTCTTTTCGAATATTGATATTGAAAATTTAGAACATCATAATATAAAACTTAATGTTACGATACAGATACTTCAAATTGCGTCAAGCTTATGAAGAAATGAATGAAGCTCGTGAGAAGGAACAACAAGAAAAGGAGAGAAGACGTCGCGAGGAAAGAGATAGAGAGCGTAATATTCGTGGTGGCGGTTTGGGATCCGATAGACGTGATCGCGAAAGGATGGAAAGAGACCGCGAGCGTGACAGAGATAGAGACAAGGACCGTGACAAGGACAAGGATAAGGAAAGAGAGCGTCATAGGTAGTCACATTTAATTTTGTACTCTTCTGATATTAGATTTTAAATTAACATGGCTATTTTTATTATTAAAGTTATTAATTTCGGGGTATGTACCATGTTTTTTATTTTTGTTCGTTTTGTTGTTTCGTGAACAAGACATTCGTAGACAATGTCGAAATATCGAGCTCCACCAAACAAAAATAAAAAACATCCCGAAATTAATCTTCTGATATTTCACTAATAATTAGTTATTATCAGTGTGTTTTATCACATCTTGTCTCTGTGGTCATAAAATTCGTAAATGTTGAACTGTTTTGAAAGACTAGAGCTCTAACAAAAATTTATATCGTTATTCTGCCATAACACAGTCACATAAAAAAAGTAAATCATAATAAAATAAAGACACTTAAGGCATATTGACAACACATATGTAGAGATTTGGATATTTGAGAAATTATGTTTTCTTTAAGATCAAATCGCGATGAACGTCCTGGACGCCATGAAGAACGTGATCGCGAACGCGAACGGGACCGGGAGCGCGATCGTGATCGGGACAAGGACAGGGAGAGGGATCGGGACAAGGAGCGGGAACGCGATCGCGATAAGGATCGGGACCGGGACCGCGACAGGAAACATCGCAGGGAGAGAAGTGAGTTAAAATTATGTTAATTTTCTGTTTTTTTTTTTTTTTTTTTTTTATAATGCTCATAAATAGTAAGTATTAGTTCTAAATGCTGTTAAATGGCGTAAACAAAACCAAACTTTTTTCTGTTTGCAAGACTGCTAGGATACAGATTAAAATTGGTCGTTCATAAAACAATAGAGAATATATGATTTTACATTGTTTTATACCAGCATACCTTACAGGTAATTTTATAGATATTTTACCAATACAAAAATTCAAAAGATAAATTTGTCATTTTATTTTATTAAATTTTTGTATTGTATTTCTAAAATTACCCATCACTGACAACGCTGTTTTAAAAGCTCGAACCCACTGCGCTTAAAAGCATTTGAAACATATAATATAATACATAAAGATATTATAATATACCTCGGAAGGGTTTAGTTTTGTAATTTTTACTTCGATATGGTGTAGATCCGTAACTGATAAAGTACTTTTTTCAGAAAATTCACACGAGCGTCCCCGCCGGCGTTCTCGCGAGCGTCACTAGCGAATCACTGAGGTATCACATAAGCACCTCGAACCGGTAAGCATATACATAGTGTTATTTTTCAATCCACAAATGACGCTACTACATAAAAGTCAACCGACACCAGTACATTAACTAGACAATGACAACCTAACAACCGATTCAGACAATCTCGCCCCGAATGTTGATACAATATATAAGTAATAAATTGAACACTGTTATTTTACAGCTTTAGTAACATACCAAAATAAAACTTCGGTTTATGGCAAACTATGGGGAGTAATGCCCCGTTGCACTCTCGATTCGATAGTTGTCGTCACACCGACGGACTTGGCAGGTATTTGATACGTATTATGAATAGCTGGAAGCCGAGCAAGTTGGAAGGCTTTTTGGTCAATCGCAATCATTCTTAAACATAATCGTTATTAAAAAAAGAACTTAGCGATTGACCAATGAGAATTTAGATGTGCTGTCCGCATTGACGTCGTCTAGTTGAGGTATTTTTAATGTATGTTTCGTCGTCTTGAATTTCGAGTTGCTACGGTCGAGCCGCTGGTGCAGATGCCCTGCCAGGTATTTGTTAGGTTTTCGGTTTTGGGAAATAGGCTCACGAAATATGGATAAACTGCAAACAATTGTTGTAGGGCTTCAATGAAAGTTTTAAATAAATTTGTCGATCAATCTAGTCACAACGTCGTTTTATTCGCTTTGAATAAATTACAATGAATGGACAAGTGAAGGGAGCATGTTCCATATGCTTCTTGTTTCACAAAACGGATGCTGTTTTAACATCATCTTCTGTGCATTTCCAGGTACCCTATATATGGCAACAAGCCTTTTGTTTAAAAAAACTTTTCATACTATCAAGTTTTTATTTTAAAGGTCAATGCAAATCAATATTTATACTTGATGCCATATTCAAAGTTATCTTTTACCCACTATCCCAAATGAAATAAACTGACAATGATTGACAACTAAGATAACCTTAAATTAAAAAAAATGCTTTAATAGCAATCATTGGTCGCAGTATATTTCATAATAAATGTTCTCATATTTTCGTTACTAGCGTATCGATGGACTTTTCAGTTGGCAAACGACAATAGACGAAGATCGACATCGCCGGGGCGTCTCGACCACAGACAATGAGGTACTTTTGAAATTAAGACAACAGAGAGCCGCTGAAGAGGCGAAGGCATTCGTCGATTATAACCGTCACTTTGGACATCGGTTTCGAGGTGACATAGAATAGTTTCGTGTAAAATAACAATTTTCTATTAATTCCATAATGGTTTATTCAAATGCATGTATCGTCTTGCGTTTTTAAATAAACTTGTTATTATTTCGAATTAGACTCTAAGTACGTGTAAAATGTAGCTACCTCGGCAAATGTTTTTTTCCCTAGGAAGGTTATTTCTGTAAACCAGATACCACTGAGGAGTGACTTCAGGTATTTATCGAACTTTTATTTCGTTATAATATAATTGTGATTAATTTGTTTTGTATGACTATAAAGTGTGAACCAATAGGGATTGTCCATATTAATATAATAAAACAATACTATAATGCAACCGTCTTTTATTGTCAATTGTCCCTTTAGAATACAATATCAATCGACCACTTACTAATTATTATGATATATTATGACATAATCATATAATTATCTCTATTTTGATATCTTCAAAAAGTGTAACAATATCTCTTCGCGTTTGTCTAACATGTATCTTGATATTTTTCCTTTGGATAAAAATTTTACAATTTAATCTTTTTACAGACAATTATTAACGTTATAACGCAACGTTATAAATAAACTAACATTACTTGCATATTTAGGGTTCTAAGTACAGCGGAACTTAAATTATTGTTAAAATATTTATTTTATACTAGCTGTGCCTGCGAATAACTACACCTATAACCATTGTTTGAATTAACAAAATAGTTATTTTTGTAACCTTATAAAAGGGGAGGGGGTGCGAAAGAAATTCAAGTAATAGATGCTGAATAGACTGGATTTAAGTGTTAAAATTGGTCGAATATTGATCCGGTATCGCTGGCTGGATCAACGTTATCTGTTATATAGAGTAAACATTCACTTAAATAGCATATATACCGGCAATTTTTACTCTGTCGAGCTATGTCTCAAATCAGTAACATTACATAATAAAAAAAGTCAATACATAACAAAAAATAGTCAATATTCGACTTAAAATTATAAACAAAACACTATATAGGTTCCATATAAATTGAAGTAGTATTTTTGCATATTAAAAATATTAAAATAAATATTATTTAAACCTATTTCTTTTATATAAGCATGCTATTATAATAATCTTGCCCTTGAAGAGGCTGCATGGTGTAAAACTTTTGCCTGATTCACGAGAAAACAATTCAACGATAAAAAGACATCTGACAATTCACGTCAAATCTTGAGGTTTAAGGTTAGGTATTTAAAATGTTTGTAAACAGTAAATTTATAATAAGCAAACAATAGTTATTTAAAATTGTTTTTTTTATGGCTATTGTTTAATGAAATCTAAATTAGATGGTATTAAAACTAGCTAGAGGTATGTATAAGACTATTTAATAATTTAAATTACTTTATAAATAAAATAGTTACCCTGCTTTTAGCATATTAAATGCAAATGATCTTTAAAAATATTAAAAATTAGCTCATTAACTGATATCCATAATATGATTCAATAATTATTGTTATTGATTTGAAAAAAGACGAAATTCATGTTTTTCAGAATATTTATGAGATTTAATTTGAAATAATGAATTCGGACAATGATGTGGTATCAGATCAAGAAGCTAGAGCTCAGTTAAGAGAATCATTTCTTAAAGCTATGAATGAGTTAAAAGGTAAGTAAAATAAGGATATGAATTATTGACAATTGTAAGTATATTTGAATTCTAAAATAATATTATGAGGTTATAAATGAAAGTTAAGGACCTGAAAATTCAATCATACTTGACTGATTTGCATTGATTAAGATTAACACTTCTAACAATATGTCATATATAGCTTTACCTTTTCGTTTCATTAGATTAATTAAATATTTCAGGAGAGCCATGTAAAATTCTGACATACGAGCAATCTACACTGGAAGCTACTTTCTCTGGATGGAAACCTGACAATTCCGAAATACTTGTGCATGATTTAAAAACTCCTGCTAACATTGAAATGGCATCTGCTTTGCTCAGAACACCTGATATTTTAGCAATTAAATTTGAAAAATCACTTGTATAACCCAACACTGATTTGCTACTGTCTGATAATAATTGTTTCTCTACAATGTTGGTATCTTATCACTAAACTTTGTGCAAATAACAATCTATTTTACCTGACTTTTTGACTTATGTAACCAGTGGAATTTACTTGACTAATTTAATTTGTAAATGTTAAAACATATTTTTAAGATATATTATGATTACTACATAATCAGTCAGGAGGTTTTAAATAAAGTTATATTAATAAGTTTTATATATATCAAGTTTTTTTTTTTAATTATTTAATACATGTAAAATATTATCATATTTCCCTGTCGAATCGAGATTTCTCCTAATTTTACAGGTAAAAATTGTATAAACTCCCCTTTACTCCTCTTGAAGTTATAATTTCTAAAAGTTTAAGTTTGAAGTCAATCAGACTTATTATGGTTATGTTATGGATACCCCTTAGATACCCCCTAGTTGATGGAGACTCGCATAGGCGGGCCGGCCGTCAAGGCGTCAGGGTTGCATGCGAAAGCGATCTCTTGGCGCCCGCCGAAGACACGATGAAGCTAACGCTGGTTTTTTAGTGGATTTCGCCGGTGTACCCGGGCGCACTCCGCGTCCAGGGCACCGGTGAGTCCTTCACACTCAATTCATTGCTCAGCGTTTATCCAGCGAGATAAAAAAGGATGGTATGGATGGATATATAATTTCGGATCTGAAAGATCTTTTGTCCGAATTTTTCTTAGAGGCAATTAATTTTCCGGTGAATCAAAATAAGTTCCTATTTTTTTTTAATTTTTGGATAGCTAAAGTAAACGGGAATGGTTTTTAAAGTTTAGTTTATAAGACTTTATCGCGTTTTTTTAAATACTCTTATTCATCTTCAATTTTTAAATTTGGACCGATAATTACTGTTTTAATATTAATCATTTTTTTAATAAAAGCTAGAAAACGTGATAACTCAAAAATGGTTCACTTTTGTATTATGCGTATGGGGATTTAAATTATCGCAAATAGTCGCCTCTATCATCTCCTAGCGGAAATACGTCGCGTTACCAATAACCCCGCACAAATAATATTGTACCGTTTTCAAATACGGTTACGAATATGAAATTATTTCGGGTTATCCGATAGTTGCGGATAATTTTAGTTTCAGGCATAACTTTATTTAGAAATAACATATATAATAATAATATATGTATGTATATAATAATTATAAAAATAATTAAAGTATATTTTTTAATCGGTTTCAGTTAGGGTTAAATAAAACTAACTACGACACATTTGCTACTTTATATATAACTAGCGTCGTAATGATTATATCGCTTTCTTCTGTCTCCTAATTAGATCTCCGTAGTATTTTATTTTATGAGATGCATCATTTAGAGGTTCATCATGAAATAAAATATTAAATGAATTATAATAAATAATCTTCGGTTATAATTAAGTATTGTTAATAGAAATTAAAATAACAGTTTTGTTTTTTTACCTAGTTAAATAAATTGATTCATAATTTACCGAAATAAAAGTAAAAAAACAACAACAGTATAAACAAAAGTCATAGTTTCATTTAAACCTAGTTTAAATAAATAGGTTTTAATAATAATCGTCGTGATGTAAAAAAAAAAGAATCTTATTTATGTTATCTATGAAATGTAAATATAGGCCGTAGTTTTACGATCCGATGGGACCTGTTGCTGAATCGATCCCAGCGCCTTGTGGCTGTGGCGCACGCTCCACAGAACGCTTTATTTCCAAATCAGTGTCATTGTTTTGAGCGATTGGCTTCGTGTCAAGGCATTTCGTATCTTAACAATTCGCTAAGAAACGACAAAAAAAAAAACATATTGTACCTTTTAAATGTTACATACTTAATTTTTATCGAGTAAGCATTTGAGTTTTACATATTACTGACTTCACTGTACTGTATCTATGTTTGCCTTAGCTCAAAATAAAAAAAAAAAAACAAGTTCGGAGAAATTTGGGTCAATTTCTTATCCTTTTTGTTGAAAATACATATGAAGGAATTTTAAAACACCACAGATTTTTTATTTATAGCTTTAGTTTTGGAGCTTATTTAATCATGCTGATCATTTGGAGTTCGTTGATATAAAATTATAAACGTAAAATAAACTTTTATTGTATATATCTAATACTATATATTGTGCATACACGATTTATTTATATTACATATACATGAAAAACTAAGCGTAATTGTACGTTAGTATGGAAATTAGTAACTAGGCTTTATGAAATAAAGAAAAAAAAGAATCTATAAATTTTTTATTGAATGAGCATTTATGTAAATTCAGGATTGTGCTGTTAGTTTTGAAGTTAATGGAAATCGTTTCAGGTCTATTGCTAAATAAATTCGTGCTATACAAAATTTTATTTGTTAATTTCAGCCTGGCAAAGCGCGTAACAGCCAATTATATTTAATTATGTAACAAAGTTTACTTTAGGTAGCAGTTGAAAAGCTTACGGGCAATTTAAAGGTTGCAAAATTGGGGTTATAAGTAATAGTTGTAGTATACCTTCTGTAATTTAACTGCTTTTACCGACAGCAATTCATGTAAGTGTCGCGCGGTGATTTTAATAGAAATCAATGGTCACGGCAGCTATAACAAAGTAAATATAACATGTAGTTCTTTCGTTGTGTTCTTGATACATCTACGATATCATGAATATTGTTCTTTACGAACATAAATTGTGATTTTCTCAATTGAAACTTTGAAAGGTGAAAAGAACTACACTAGATCCTACTCGCGGCTTTATCCGCGCGGTAGTTGTTTGGTACCCTATGTTATTTTTCTACCCAACGTAAATTAAAAAATGTATGATGGTTGGTTGATTGCTGAAGATCTGAAATGGTAACAAATAATCCAACTTACTTTTGCATTTATAACATTATATATTAAAGAACAAAATATTATAAAAAAAGTAAAGTAACAGCCTGTAAATTTCCCACTGCTGGGCTAATGGCCTCCTCTCCGATTAAGGAGAGGGTTTGGAACATATTCCACCACACTGTTCCAATGCGGGTTGGTGGAATGCACATGTGGCAGAATTTCGATGAAATTAGACACATTCAGGTTTCCTCACGATGTTTTACTTCAAGGCCGAGCACGAGATGAATTATAAACACAAATTAAGCACATATACATATATAGGTAGTGGTGCTTGCCTGGGTTTGAACCCGAAATCATCGGTTAAGATGTACGTGTTCTAACCACTGGGCCATTTCGGCTCAAAAACAAAATATTTAATTTCAATTAATTTTATAAAAATGATCTATGTATAAAAACCGATATATTTCAGCATAATTACTGGAATACACCGCGGTGAAAAGCAGATATCGGAAACGATTTCAATAGGCTTTTACGACCGCCTTAACAGAATTAATTAAAAGAGATTTTTGTTAATTATTATACCCACGTACTATCGAAAACAATGGCACATTAAAATTAATACCTTTTATGATTTATAATTGGTAAACTTCCTTTTAAAATCTTTATTCACCATCGTACTTTTTTTATCCTATTGTTTGTTTTCTGTATAATGTTTTTTACTTATTATGAAATAAATAGTAGGTAACGTCATAATATTTTTAAAACTTAAAAGATGGGAATTTTTATCTATTCTATATACAAAATCAATAAGTATGTCTTAGTTTTATATTTGGTATGTTATAGTAAATTCGGAAGTAAAATAGCATATTTTTATGTTTAACTTATAATCTCTACGAAAACTAATTTTTATAAGTTAAGATTTTTTAAAGTTAAAGCGCGTGATTTGTTGCAAATTTGGAATAAATTGAATGGTTATATTGATTTGATAAGCAATATACAAATCAATTGCACTTTAAAAGTTTCTGCATGAAATTGTTCTCGATGTTAGTAAATCTATTAATAACATTGTTAATAAATGAAAGATAAATTTAAAAAAGTAAGAGTGTAGTTTTGTAATTTGGCATCACGGCCTTTACGTTCTGTGCTACATTTACAAGCCGCAATCTGTAGAATATTGATTAATATATTAGTGAGAAATACGTAACATTATATGTACCTACATAAAACCTTTCAAAATCAGTGTGTACTTGTACATTGAAATTTCGTTTCGTTTTTAACAATGATTACTTTGCCGGAGCACTCTTCGTATAACCCAATGTTTAACTCTCGGCGTAATCCATTACCGAGCAAGTCGAAAAAACTATGCTTTTATCCACTCCCTGAACCTCTGAGTTGAGTTAGGTAATTGAAAGAAATACCACAAAACGCTTTACTACATTAATGGTATTAAATTAATTGCTTATGTCTCTTATAAGTTTATGTTTCTCATAAGTAATTACAACTTCAATTTGGCAATGCTATACGTTTACAAAAAAATACAAGTGTTTTCATTGATAAATAGTTTTCATATATATGGAAATAAATAATGATTTAGAACTTATATATCGGGATTCCTATATGTTTTAGAGTAGCAAAAACCCTAGTAAAAATTATTGAAAGTCTACAATTTAATTTCAAATGTTTGTTCTGGACTCATAATAACACTGAAATTTCTGGGATAAAACCTGGTGAGCACCTTTCAATTGTCAAATGCTCCTTTTGTGTTTATAATTGACCTCATGCTGGGTGAAAGAAAATGTCGTTAGGATACCAGTTTGAAAACCAGCAATGAGCAGCATCCAAATATTCGAAAGGAGAGGAATCCTAACGTTGGGAAATAATTTGTTACCGTAGCAACATAATGAAAATTTACAATATTCGAAAGTTGAAAATTCTAGAATCTAGATTCTACATCGACGGAGTTCGCAAGCTTACTTAAATCACTGTAAGGTTCTTTTTCGAGTCACTTGTGGTTTGAACAAAGGACGGGATCAGCGTTTAGCTACGACGGCGGTAAACGTAAGCTTCTTAAATGTTAAGCCTCCTATAATCTTTAGAGACTCGACATAAAATCTTACTGAACTTTTATGTTATTATAATAGATATAGAAAGATAAAAGCCAAGTGTAAGAAGAGTATGACTTTATTGATTTCTTTTAAGTTACAAAAAGCTTTCAAGTGATATTTAAATCATGAGCAGAGAAGAAAAATATTTTGTTATATAACACGTTCGTGAAGTATTGCCTTTTTTATATATATGGATGTTACTACTTTTAACGTCTTCTCGGATTAATATAAATTTTAGATTGTGGGATTAAGACTGCCCGATTTAATGATAGAACCATTGATTTTTTTATGACTGTATCATTCTTATGATGCTGAAAACTTTGTTAGGAATATTACATTTGTCTTATGAATGTCAACAACATCTGTATCCACCAGTCTTCATCAAAGCAGTTCAGTTAAACAAGCTAGACCTCGAAAAGGTGAAACGATTACTGGCTGTTACTTTTTTTTGTAAATAAATTATATTTTATATCTCTAAACGTGTGTTTTACGAGAGGTTCGGTCTAGTGTTCAATGTTTGTTTAACTCTGTTTACATATACCTTCGAGTGATTGTGTTCAACAAGTAGATAATATGAAGCTGAATAGTATTATGTTATTTCAGGTGAATGCTGCATTAGCGCTGCTACTAATATATTGTTATTGTATGATTTACACTATACACATAAATATTGCTAGGAGTGTGCTGTTAGGGATATAACAAATTAGTAAAATTATCTATATAAGATTTTAAATTAACACGGTTATTTTTATAACTAAAGTTATTAACCGATATTATATATAATATTATAATTTATAATATTAAAATATATTTATAATTAGCTCGATATTTCGACATAAGAGACGAGAGAGTCTCGTGAACAAGACATTCGTAGATAATGTTGAAATATCGAGCTCCACCGAATAAAAATAAAAAACATGGTAAATATCCCGCAATTAATAACTTTAGTAATAAAATTATCTATGTCTGAATCTCATTGTCTTTGATTATCATCATATATGAGAGCAAGCTATAAGTCTATTTTAGAGTAGATTAGTGTCTATGCCTCGAGAGTAGGGTCTATACCGGAGACTGTGGTGAAGTCATATAGGGAATACATTGACGAAAACCGTATTCCGGTTTTATCCGGTTGTAACTTGTATCTGAATGCGATTTGATGGTCCATGGGCGGTGGTACCTAGTCACTTTCCATTTGTGAGTTTCCTAATCGTTTATACCTATATCTTAAAAAGGAAAAAAAAAACAGAATATAGTGTAACAAAGTCGTTAAACATGTGAAACCCGAATAACTTGCGTAGTAACGATGCGTCGTTTTAATTTTAAACAGTTTATATTTCTTCATTTTTACTACAAAAATAAAAAAATAGTATTTTTTTTTAATTTGTTTATGTAACACGAAACAAATATACGAAACCTAAAATAATTGTAGTCGTAATATCGATATATAATTATTTGTAATAATTAAATATCGACTATTTTACAAAGTATCAAGGCTAACAATCTAAGAAACAACTGATAATTATTAACCTTATTCTAGATTTAATGCGAGCCAACGTTCACTAGGGTAGGATTATAAAGATGAAAAGGGCCTGGCAAATATTGGTTTCCGTCTCTAACTTCTGGGTCTCTCGCAAACAGTGCTAAGGGTCAGATCAGCACACAAAGGACTTAACGAATTTAATGGCGAAACTACAAGTGTAAAAGTGTTTGTTTTTTAGTGATTACACTCATTATTTAAAACACTAAAAAAATTATGAAGTCTGTTGAAAAAATCTTTCAAGTATTTATAATTTCTTTTTTTTTCATGTTATGGTTTGCGGACGAGCATATGGACCACCTGATGGTAAGTGGTCACCATCACCCATAGGCAATGACGCTGTTAGAAATATTAACTATTCCTTACATCGTCAATGTGCCACCAACCTAGGGAACTAAGATGTTATGTCCCTTGTGCCTGTAGTTACACTGGCTCACTCACCCTTAAAACCGGAACACAACAATACTGAGTACTGTTATTTGGCGGTAGAATAACTGATGAGTGGGTGGTACCTACCCAGACGGATTTGTACAAAGCCCTACCACCAAGTAAATTCTTAATGTTAATTGCCAACTTCCATTCAATCACTGTAAGAAATAAAAAAGTAAAGAAGACTGCAATTAAAATATTTATACCCAACATGTAGAAACTGGTCACAGCTGAAACAAGCCGTAAGAATCTGGTGAATCTTTTTTACATGAATATTACAGCTTTGCTCGTAAAAGTTTTTATTTTAGGGACTTAAAAAACCATTTTTTGTAAGACCCTAATAATATTTTGTTGATGATTTAATATTTATATTACAGTAAAAAATCTTTATTACGATCTTCATAATGATGTATTCCTGAAGGATTTCGCCAATCTAGCTGACAAGTACTCCAGACTGCACAACTGTACAGGACATGTACTATATTTCCCAAGTGCTCTGCATACCTATTTCTATTTAGCATAAAAATGGGAACATTCAATTTTAACTGTTAAAATTATCTGTGATTGGAATCATTTACTAACAATATTTTTATTTGTTGAATTACGATTTAATGCTTAAGTGCGGAAATATGATTTATTTTTTAAAATCTAATTGAGTTTCAGATATATTTGTTTCATGAGTATTTTATGTATAAAGGATTCTATTTTCGAGGCTATTATTTACAATCTTTTTAGGAACTTTTAATGGGATATATTTTTCAAAGGAAATCCAACCAAAGTGCGATCTGATCCATCATTATTGTTGATAAATTGACAGATATTTATGTATCCAAAAATAAACATATGAATAAACTGATTAATAATATTTTAATAACGTCCAAATCTTAAGTTAAATTAATGAAATATTAGAAATTAATTGACATTTACACAGATAAAAAATAAATAAAACAAAGCCCATTGTCTATGTTCAAAATGGCGGAATAACCGTTAACGTTTAAAGCGAGCACAGATTGCAATCTAGCTTGTCGTACCAACCAATCAGCGCGGTGCAACAGCTTAAATGTTATAAACTGCAAATCGAAAAATCGAACTGGCTTAAGAAAATACGACTATTAGAACAACGTAGATTAAGTCGACACAGTTATTGTTTATTGATCATAATGGCAGATTTATATGCTACTAGATGTCGCCCGCGGATTCGCTCGCGTTTTAGAGGTTTGATTGTCATGTTCATGAGTTAGGTAGATAAAAAAGTAGCTCATATATTATGTATATTTGTTTGACACCAAATTTCATAAAATTTGGTTTAGTGGTTTGGGAGTGAAACAGTGACAGACAGACAGAATTACTTTCACATTTATAATAATGTAATAGATATTTTGTTTTGTTGTCTATCTATTTAAATCATAAGAAAACCCAGTCATTAAAGTTTCAGGAGACAAAATATCTGCAAAATGTGATTGGACGGAATTATTAAAATTTTTACCTAATTCTATGGACGTCGGTGGTAAGTCTAAGAAGTCACTTAGACTCACCACCAGAAATAAATATTATTTTATTATGTATTCCATAAACATAAAAATAAAATGTTATACCCTAAGATTTTTGTAACAATTATTCTATTCATTTAAATAAATGTTATGTATTGATATCTATACTTTATTAAAAATCCATTAATAACAATAATTATAAAGAAGCATGAACAATACCCACGCATAAACAAATATTCTGAAACATATATGTAGCGTTTTATATTAAGGATATTAAATTGTAGTAAATATTGTCAATAATACATTTTACACGCGACGCCGTATGAATAGTATCCATTTTAAATATTTGAAAATGAATGTTTTGCCGGATTATTTGATTTACTCGAGTAACGGTAAAAACACACTTAATTTAAATATTAATATGTGTGTGCCATTATGATTTTTATATTTAGTGACAGCTCCCGGTTGACGCTTTATCATTTTTTATCATGATCGTGCAAAGGTATAACACAATACAGACTTAATTATTTTTTTAAATATTTTATTTATCTTGTCAGTAATTTAAAAGTTCACATACTTTAAATGGAAATACTGAAAATGATGATTACCGAATGTAATATTAGTGAGCTTTTTCACCTTTTGTACTGATTCTGTTTTTTTTTAGGAATTGATTAATTTAATGAAGTAGATAACAATAATGGTGAAATAGTTACGGGTAGTTTCATGTTTCGAAAGTGATTGATTGAGTCTTATGACGGGTCTTTCGAAGACATAGGTTCATATTTTTTTTTTAATTCAACTGTATACTTTAAAAAATATATATTGTTTTTTAATTTGTGTTGGTATAATTCAGTGATATAGAGAAAGAATATTCTGAGGATTAAAAAAATTTTGAATTGTTTCAAAACGACTTAGCCTAACCAATTATTAAAAGATACATTTCAAAGGCTATAATTTTATTAGACATCGAATCAGTTTCAGTAATCTAGTATTTATCTTCGTCGTTAAGAATTCAGCTCACTCACTTTATATCTGTGACGAGATCATAAATCATCTTGCGGGCGTTAACGAGCGAACATCTCAGATACACCAACTGCGTCTGACTACACTATTAAACTTGACATTTCTGTTGTAACCCAATGAAAATATGTTGAAAGTTATTTTTTATCGCATATAATTAACATACTTCTTGTACTCACGGTGTAACCATTATGTCATTGTTGTGTTTTAAAATACTTTACCAAGGTTATTTTCATCTTAAGAGGCGAGATGGTCCAGTGGTTAGAACGTGTGCAACTTAACCGATGATTACGAGTTCAAACCCAGGCAAGCACCACTATAATAGAATACTCATGTGCTTAATTTGTGTTTATTATTCATCTCGTTCTCGGCAGTAAAGGAAAACATCGTGAGTAAACCTACATGTGTCTAATTTCATAGAAATTCTGCCACATGTGTATTCCACCAACCTGCATTGGAACAGCCTGGTGGAATATGTTCCAAACCTTCTCCTCAAAGGCAGAGGAGGCTTTTACCCCCGCATTGAGAAATTTACAGGCTGTTGTTGCTGTTGATGATGTTCCTCTTACTTGATTGGTTGCTTTTTTAAGGATTTATTAAATATATAATGTAGAAATAGGGGAATTTAATCTTTAGGTCACATGGTCTGGCAATTGAACTAACTTTCTTTCGATTTCGAACTGTTTATGGACGAACGCGAGATGAACTGTAAAAATAAAATCGAACCTGGATTGGAATTCATAACTTATGTTCCGTTTTATATATCCACTGGACAACCTGACCTTTGTTTTATACTCACGGAATTCTCGAATGGCTTACAAACCAATTTCATTTCGCTGAAGAATATTAACTTTGAGAACTAGGAAATTTAATTTAATATTGTATTATGAAGTACCGAGTCTATTTATGCTTTGAGACAAATCCATTAAGATTATAGCTTTGTTGAGGAGAGAATCTTGCCAGTGACAAAATATTAGACGGCAAATATGTTTTCCATTGTTTGATCTACGGGATTATTTAGCATTTCAATTTCTAAACCATTATAAATGATGAAGTATTTTAGTCTATTTGACAAAAGAGATCAAATCAAAGGAGCAATCTATTTTCATGAATTTCTTGTAAAAAGGTTATGGATTGAGTGATAGAGAATATTTTATATTGGTTTATTTTGCTTTAGACTCGAAAAATATATGCAGTTTTATTATCTTATGTAGTTAGTCTTATATATTATTTCTATTATGTAGTTCTATGGTTTTTTTTATATGTTGTACGTAGATTGGCGGATTGGTAAATGGGCCACCTGATTGTAAGTGATCACCACTGTCCATAATCATTCGTACTGTAAGATATTATATGATAAGTAGATGGTAACCCTCTACTAACTAAAACTCGAGTATAAAATGACGATTGTAAACACCAATGTAATATATTATGTAACATTTCATAAGTAATTGGATTTAGTGTAATTAAAAACATTTATATTGAGCTACTTGAAATTAAATACATTAAAAAGTACACAATATATAATTATTTTACTGCCTTGACGTTTTAAAGTGAATAATAAAAAAAAATAAAAAACAGTTTTCCTTTAAACGGAGCCTTAAAGACCAGCCGACAACGCTAACGAGGGTTAAGTAGTAGAGAATTCGTCGTGGGAAATCTAGCTTTCCAGACCCTCATTCGCTTAGAATGAGTAGGAAATTTGTTTTAATCTTGGCAGCAGGAAATTTTAATGAGAAAATTTATGGAAATTCTGTGTCTACATTTACTTGTTGCTTAAGAAGAGATTAAGATATTTTGGTGAAAGCATATGAAGCAATTGATGGCGATTCTATTATTCCCAGCTTATAGACCCAAGGTGACTCAGTGGTGACGTGTTCTATACACGTGGATCTTAATTGAAAACTGAGTTCAAACTCAATTACAGCTGCACTGTTATATGCTTATTAAATCAGCATGTCTCGTATGAATTTTAGTTACATACGTATCAATAAAGAATAAGTTCCAAATATTACGCTTAATAAGAGGGCAAGGCTTTGGCCTTGAAATGGAATATTTACAACTACCAACCCGCTCCAGCTTCGAACGGGTACAATGCTGATACTAAATATACTACATTATTTGTTTATTTACGACATCACATTAGAAACTTCTAAAATGATCAGTGTATGTTAATTATACTGTCCATGTATTATACACAAAAACCTTCCTCTCGAATGACTCTATCTATTAAAATTTAAAGATATAAGCATACATAGGGACAGACGTAAGCGACTTTGTTTTATTCCACTAATGACTGCTGATAACAGAACAATGAATGTACGAGCAAAGCAATGATTCCAACGTACAATACATTGGATAATCGTGGATTCCTACCATTTATTTTCTTATATAACGCATAAGTAACATAAAAAAATATGAATTTTTATATATTTATAGGAACTTCAAGTTTATCTTTCCAGCAAAAAGCGCAATGTCTATGTAAGTTGGTCTACGTCGCGTCGATGGAACAATCTTGCCACCTGTTGTAGCTCGTGGATTTCTAATATCTCTAAGTTATAACTTGATATTACAAAGTTTTAATATGAGATCAATATCAAACACAGTAAATGGAAATTGTTCCATAAACTTTGCTCGAACTGAAATTAATATTGCTATATTATTACCTATAAAGATATATTTATTATTTAGTGCAGGGTAACGTTTTTTATGTAATCTCATCGGGTTGGGTACTGTGGAGATATTTGCAGCTAACTGTATAATTACTCATAATAGAAACTGAAAAGGCAAGGTCGTAAATTAATAAATAAATATATTCAATGTAAAATATAGAAATTTATGATTATTGAATAGAATTTGTAATTGCAGAAAGCCATTATATTTACGACGATAAAATAAATAATAATTACGGTTTCGTTAATATCATTTTTATAATAATAATATATTTTTATAATAATATAAGTATTTAGTATACACGTCATAAACA
Source organism: Vanessa cardui (assembly GCF_905220365.1). Classification (NCBI taxonomy): domain Eukaryota; kingdom Metazoa; phylum Arthropoda; class Insecta; order Lepidoptera; family Nymphalidae; genus Vanessa; species Vanessa cardui. Next base: position 5,218,190 of record NC_061127.1, on the reverse strand, counting down.
CATAAAGGAGAAGAGAGAGTTGGCAACATTACGACACTATTCGGTACGTCTTCACTTCGATTATAGTCCTCACGACATGGCAGTCGATTTCACCCTCAAGGCGCGCGAATTTCACACAAAAATAAGAAAATAACATAACTCTCTGAGTTATACGGCGATCATTTGTTTGCAATACATGGCAATGTTCAGGTTTTAAGAAAAAGCCGGTGTTATCACAGCCACATAGAATGTAATATCTAAGGTGTCAAGACTGGCAATACACTGACAGCGTAAGAATTTGGTTATACTTTTCGCAGAGCGAATGTAAGGTGAACGCTTATCGTCAGTTGGATCTTCCAAATAAATATTTTCCCTTATGTCTATTTATTCTGTATTATAATTAACATTTGATTATTTTTATTTTATAATTAGCTGACTCATTTATTTCCAATTTTGTAATATTGTCAGCTTTACTGATAACACACACACACACACACAAAAAGTCTGGGTCTGTGAGTCTGGTCTCGTTGAGTAAGTCAAAACACAACAAAATCTCTTACAGACTTTTTACTTATATAAGCATAATTGCACTAGGGTTCAATAATAAAACCAGAATATTCTGGCATCTGGGAATGTAATTTTGAAACTAAGTTAAGGTCGAAAGTAAAGTAGGTCGTATGGTTTTTTCCTTTGACTAGATAGATCCGATAAATTTCAGATTCCAGGAGATTTCGGGTCGGATATTGTTTAAGTTTGTTTGAAAACAAGTAACTTACGATTAACATATTATAGAGAATATAATTCTAGCGAACCTATATATGTACATTGAGAAAGTTTGATATTAATGTTTTGTATAGTATAAATATGCACGGTAATACAAGTAATAATTTTTATCTTAAAAAATAAAATGTAAATCGACCAAGCCCTGTCTAATGATAGCCATTATGCAAATAGGGTTGATGATATCCTTAAAACGACTATTAGGTGTGTAACTTGCATACCGTAACGATGGCAAAGTATTTTTATTGATCGAATTCTGTTGTCATTCTTATTACAATTGTTCGTTCTTGTTTTCAGCCGATAACGTTGTCAATGAACATAAAATAGCTCTTATAAAGCGTTCTTTGTTTGTGTGGTTAGGACATGCTCTTGTGTAAGTTTATTTGTTTATTTATATACATTATTCACATAAAGTTATATAATTTCAGTTCCTAGTTTTATATTAATGTAATGAAATAGTCCTTTCTCTCGATAAACGGGCTAAACAAAAGAAAAACGTATTTATTCAAATCGGATTGACAGATCAGATAAACGCGTTCAAACAGAAAAATAAACCTTCCAACTTATAATTCACTACAGATAGACAAAGGACTTGACATACATGATTTAATATACATGATTATTTTGCTAAGAAACATGTTATGAGAATAGATCCACTTTAAATATCAATACTATTATGATATATGTAGTTAGCTAATTTTCATATCCTTTCAAATGTATATTCTATTAAAGTTAAAATTAAAGTATTATTTAATATTGCATATTATTTAAACATAGATAACACATCAATTATCTCACTTGTGTTATTTAGAAACACTGTCGGTATTGTGATAAAAAACATGCTGAGTGTCTTTGGGCGGTTTTTTCTAAAAACTGTTATTCTTTTGTACTTATGGCAGAGAATTTTCACATTCAATATGTAAGTGTAATGTTTGTATTTTGTACAAAGATTTTGTCTTAGGCTTTAAAATGCAGATTAGTATCATACCAATCTCTCTCTCTAGTCTTAACATTGATGAACCAATATCAAGACTCCTTGATGGTTTTTAGAACAAGAAAATCTGATAAGAATAAGTATTTTCTCATTTATTTACAGTTATTTACAAGCTCGTTTAATTTATTTAGAAGCTTCCCTCGCTATTGAAATGTTTTACGACACTTAAAATTATATCACACAAAGCTTCTTCAGATATTCTGTAAAAGGAAAATATCGGAAAATTCGGAAGTAGAAATTTATTGCACACCGTTTGGTCACAATTTAAGAAATCGAACAGCGAATAAATATATTTGAAACACTTTCGGAATTTTATCACGAAATGTATGCTTTTGGTGTTCACTTCTATTTTCCTTAAGATCCTTCTCAATTTCACAAGGAAAAGTAGTTAGTATCAGAGTTTTGGGTCAATCAAAATCTCATTAAGCAAAACCAATAAGGAAATAGATAACCGAATGGATTGAATCTAATCAAGATTTGAGATCCTTGAAAAGAAATGATATTTGTATTTGTGTCGCATTTGTTATGACATTTAATTAAAATTTTTACTTAGTATAGATATATATATGTATAAATTGCTATAAATAAATTTTTAACAAAAAGAAAATCCGACTTCAAACAAAACACTATTTTAAAATAAATGAATATGAACTAAAAAGTAATAAAAATAATTGCGTATTTAACATATTTTTAGAGTCCTCCTAAGTAAAATGAAATGAAAAATATTAGACTACTTAAAAGTCGATTCACGATTATATAACGTAGTTATAGTTATTGTTATATTTGGAGCCGGTGTCAGCCAAGGTGCCCTTGTCCCAACAATCAAAAGAAAGATATGAGGGCGATACTAGCCCCTTGATTGATCCAGTATATTATTGTATAAAAGGTAATTTGTAAAAAATATATTTGTTAAAGTATTCTCGTATCGTTTTTTGATAGATATACTGTAGGGTTTTCTTGGCTGACACCGACTCCAAATATAGCAATAATTATAACTACATTATATAATCGTAAATCGACTTTTAAGTAGGTAGTCTAATATTTTTCATTTTACTTAGGAGGACTCTAAAAAATATGTTGAATACGCAATTATTTTTATTACTTTTTAGTGCATATTCATTTATTTTAAAATAGTGTTTTGTTTGAAGTCGGTCTTTCTTTGACCGAGTATCGCTACACGTTAGCTCCTCAGAATTGTTCCGTTCCCTTCCGTTCCGTTACTTTGTCATGGATCCTATGCTCAGAACCTTACCAAACTTTCAACAAACTACCCTTGAAGTATATATTTTATAATAAAAAAAGAATCATCAAAATTGGTTAACGTGATTTTCAGTTATTCACCTATTTGTCGCGTATATACATAATGCAAATTTAAGACATATCGTTTTCATACGGATACCATCTTCGGAAAAAATTAAAATTAAAATGGGACCCCACGGGAAGCACTACCTTTCAAACAAAAATAAAATTATCACGGTCCACCCAGTGAAAAGTTATGAGGTAACAAACATAAAAAAAAAATACAGACGAATTGATAATCTCCTCCTTTTTGAAGTCGGTTGAAAAGTATTCATTACCTTCATAGTCAAGGGTGTGTTAATTATATTAAACAATTCCAAACTTAGTCTGCCTAGTAATTGTCTAAATAAATTACTCAACAAGTAAATTATCGCATCAACTTAAGAACTATGTTACTTACGTAATTAACATCAAAAGTACCTCCTATTCATTTGTTTCTCTCTGTTCATCATAAATTATTATTGAATACTACTTAACGTTTCGTTACTCCAATTACTTATTACTCCAAGTACCCGCTTACACAGGGTTAGTAACTATTTTTTGGGGCTATGTAAACGTTATGACAAAAGGATCCCAGAAAAGGTGCAAAAATATTCAAGTGTAAAATTTAAAAGAATCATTAAAGAGTGTGTGTGCTGAAGGACATTACAACACTAATGACTTTTGAGTTGAGTTGGACACACATTGGGAAGAGATGATTTTGAGAGGTTTTTATTATTGTCCATGTATCATGAAATAAAAAGAAATATAAACCCCGCTGCGTTTCTTTCACCGGTTCGAGGTGATAAATTCCGAACCGCGGTGATAGATTTTTATCAATAAGAAAGTGTAATCACTTCTATATTGAATAAAGATTTTTGACTTTGATTTGACTTTCCTCTCGGGTATAATAATCTATCTTAAAAACACGTTTATATTCAAGGAAAAAACATCTATCTATTGCTAATTGATGGTAGGTATTTGGGTACCTAGTCCTGCAGTCCTGGGATAGCAATCTTATGCTTTCCGGTCATAAGATTGCTATCCCATTGGACTATATCATGGATTAGAGAACAGTGCAATAAAAACTTTATAAGCGTTTCATACAATAAATTATACTTTATGTTGTTGAATTGCCTTCGAAATTAATGTTCGCTTTAATTGCGGTTGCACTTATTAATTAATTTGAAATGTCAATGTTGTATGAAAATTTAATTAATGTTTCGTTTAATAGTCTGAGTTGTAATCCATTAATCTACCAACGGAATGGAATCCACAAGTATATATTTAATAAGCTCACATGCCTCACGTGATTAATGAGAAAAGTGATTTGGACGCAGAGCGTTGGACACAACGCATTGTCGTTGTCGCATTAATTAAGTTTCGATTTGGATTTGTACAATTGTAATTTTAAAATAATTAAGTAGGTAATGTTGTTAATTAGTTACAGCGAAAATATAAATAATATGTATTTTTTAAATGGTTATTACAATTTCCTTAAGTTATTTAATTATTTAATGGTTCTATTCTACCGCTAAACAACCGTACTTAATTTTACTGTGTTCCATTTTGAAGGGTGAGTAAGCCAGTGTAACTATAGACACAAATGACATAATATCTTAGTTCAATCTACAAGGTTGGTGGCGCATTGGAGATTTAAGGAATGGTTAACATTTCTTACAGCCCCATTGTCTATATGCGGTAGTAACCATTTACCATCAAGTGGCCAGTATGCTCGTCCACTAACCTATACCTGAAAAAGGAAAAACAGATCGATAAGTGGAGTGTTTTTTCATGCATGGCTAGACGACTGGATTAGTGATTGGTTGTCTATCTAAAATATTGAACTACCTATTTATCTATATGATTGAAAAGTGATTTATTCATTTACGTATTCCTTCACTATTTTGTAGGATTACTCAGTGACTTTTCGTCGTCCATTTCAAAAAGCCTAAAGATAAAAGACCGCAATCAGTGAGATGCCCGTAACTACGGAACCAAGACATTCTCAGTGTCGTTTGCCAATTAAGGCTTGCAAAGTGAACTATAGAAAGGCTATGCTTCGACAGATAACAAAAATAAACGGCATTTATCAGATAACTAACAAGCCGAAGTGGAAGCGATAGAGGGTAGGTCACGTCTTCCGCAGAACCGATGACTTCGACTTGGCAAACGTAAAATGTATAATAGCTAGAAAGTGAGAAAATAATTCATTTTTAAGATAATAAAATTGTAATTTTTTATATTAAAAACTATTTCATTTTGTAAGTCATACTAGCATGCAATTTCTGGAAGTTAAGTCGAAAATCCTCATTAACTGACAGAGCTAATTCTGGTTACGTCATACGACACAATTCCTTATATATAGTCGTACAAATATATATATGTATATTCATATATATATTAATGCCTCTGAGCATGTGTCTCCTACTAAATAGATATAGCGTTTTTGCATAGCACATTACTTTGATTATATAATACCGTAACTATTTTTACACCCTACAATTGTTTCGATTGGGTAAAATCATTCCAAATTCGATCATTTTTATATGTTGTTGTTTAGTTTAGGAAATCAATATAAGATGCCTGACGAATTTCCGAAAGATCCAATTTTTTCAAAATTCGTCAGGGACCCTAAAGAGAGGCCCTACGATACTCCAACACACTTTTCACTTTTTCACTTTTCCTCCAACTCACCAAGCGATTATTAACAGGGAATTAATATTTATTAAAGTGAATAAGCGCTAATAGTAAACTTATTCTTAGATACTTTAAACTGTCTTGGACTATAAAATATCTTACGAGTCGCTTGCTTTATAGACGACGCTCTAAATTTAACTGCAAGTAATTCAAGAGAAGTAACAAGCGGCTCAAATGTAATGCTTCCTTTAATTCTGAGACGATTATTTGACAGTCTGTTAACTTTGTTGAAGCTCTGAAAATTTTATTGTGTAACAAAACGAGTAATTTAAGACTCGTAAAGATTATTTTTATTTAATACTGGCACCTAAAACAAGGAGTCTTAATAAAGTTTTTTTGCCTCATTCCATGATAATCCTGTAATCCTGTTGGCTTGATTTGATTAATGGAGTGAAATTATAGTAAAGATAGATGTATTAATATAATTCCCTTGTTGAATTATAGGTGGCATTAGTAGGCTATTACATCGCGCTAGCGTTATGTATTATAAAATACCATATGTCTGAAAACAAATTAGAAAATTTAATTCAATTTCTGTGCGAATAGAAATCGTACGTCCGCACGCGACTCAGCAGCGTGGTTCGCGATTTCGCACTGACCAGCGAAGCAAGAAACAAGCCGAAATACTTTGCCGCTGTATCCTTGCAGTTCCCAGTGCTACGGACCATCACCGGAGACCCTGGTACGTGAGGAAAACAGTGATAGCTTGAGATCTGCATATGTAGATTCTTGATGACCCAAGAGACGCGACTTCACGCAGCCATAACCGCTTCCTTGTTACGGGTCGACTGACGGGTGATCGCTGGGATCTACTGACGACCTCGACCTCGCTGTGCGCGAAAGTTGCTGAGTGTTTTGTTTATGTAAAAAGTACCACGGGTAAAAAATATTTTTTGAATACATTTTTAAACCACAAATATTCAACCAAAAATCAACCATTCATCTACTTATAAACTTTTTTGATTTTTAAATAAGATCGACGAAATACGTAGTTACGACAGTAAAAATACCATTTGAAATTACGGAATTAGAAACAATTTCACAAAGTATAATAAATATACTTTGTGAAATTGTTAATAAATTAAAATTGTTAATAAAATAAATTGTTAATAAAATAAAATTTTAATAAATAAGTATAAACTTATTTATAAATTTAAGTGGAACAAACGCTTCTTTTCCGAGTCACTATCAGCTTAAAATAAAAGCCGCGTTCAGAAAGCTGGGACAAGAAACAAGCTTAAACGTTAAGCCTTCTTTAATCTTAGGATACTTGACGTTCATTTAATTTTATCGTAGAAAGAACTTGTTTGACATAAATAATAAAAACCTACAAACGACTGAAAGCCTTGCCAAATTAGTCTTGTAATTTTAATCCTTACATCAACAAGAAAATAATGGATGTCACAAGATGAAACTAAATAAATTCAGATTAAAAGTAAGAAATTCAATAAGCATTCAGAAAACTAAAACTATTAATGTTAATATGATTTAAAAAGATTTTTTAATTCTCTGTAGTAGAAAACTGTAGTTTTAAATTATTGATATATTAATACAAGTCACTGATTATCATTTAATATTTCATGACCGATTTGAACCAAGAGTGGAAGTTGGAGTTGGAAGAGTGAATTTTCTTCGAAATATATTTATTATATCATAGCAGGATATTTTCATGTTTTTTGAGGATGTTTTGATTTGTTAGCAGAACAATCCCTTTCAAAACAGAACGTGTAGACCCTTACAACACACTATATTATAAATGCGTTAAAAATAGTGTAGGAAAAACTGAGAAAATTTCCAACACTATGCAAGAATACATATGTAAACATCAGTACAAAGACAGTTTCGCTTACACGCAAAACTTGTATTCCACCGAGCAATTTTCCAAGCATAATGTTTGCAAAGGGCTAGCAATTCCCGTGTACACAACACTACACGAAAACACTGTTCAACAGGTGCAGACCGTAGCGTTAACAAAAAGCCCTGTTTCTCAAAGACCCAATGTAAACTGCTACGATTCTTTGTATTTAAACTTTACTACGTTGAAAACATTGGTGAATTTTGTAAAGAAAACTACTCTTAACAAAAGTATTCATATAAAGTAAGTATATTAGTAAAATAATAGTAATTCTTACATTTGTTGATTGTAAAATAAAATTTGTTTAAAGTAAAGCTTGTAAATTACCCACAGCTTGGCTAAGGGCTTCTCTCCTGTTGAGGAGAAATTTTGGAGCATATACCACATTGTTCCAATTCGGGTTGGTGGATATACGTGTGGCAGAATTTCGTTAAAATTATGTACATACAGCTTTCCACACAATGATGTCTTTCACCGCCCAGCATAAGATGAATTATAAAAACAAATTAAGATTATTACGTTACGATGTACAGTTTCTATCCTCTGGGTTATTTCGTCCGAAGTTAATTTGGGGCTGTGGAAACATAAACGCTGGTTATAGGAGTAAATAAATCGAATTATTAAAAATTATTAAAAGGAAATAAATATTTGTATCTCACTTAATACCAAAAACATTTTTAAATTTAACAACAAAATTATACTATGAAAACAAGGGATTAAATCCAAGTATAAACAGTACCTACGCTTATTCATTAAATAAATTTTCCATTCCCATTCAATTCCCTGAAACAGAAATACTACATTTCAGTTTCAGGGCACTTTTGACACCAATTGCGAGCAATTTAGGCATTAGTACATAATATAGTTGTAATGAGTTCTTAATTTCTATGTCATCAATTTTGTGATATTGACTAAAGGGACCTTGACATAAGTAGTTACGATTTCTATGGTGGAAATATTACACTAATTTATATCCCTTAGAAATTAGACGAAAGGTCAGTAGAACATGTCCCTTTAGGGCGAACCAAAACTCATTTGGATAATAGCTTCGCCCTTATGTTTAAATAACTTGATATATGTATAGTATGAATGATAATCTGCACGATTTTATTTATTTGAATTCTGTTTTCAGAGAAAAATATTTCTGGGATATATTTGAATTTTATTTTAGTTTGACTGATACTATTACTATGCATTTTTAATTTAACACACTTCAAGATTACCATATAGTAAATACAAAGAAGATTTTTTTCATTCGTTCAATTGTTTGCCGTCAAGCGGAAGAAATTATACGAGTACTCAGTGGTATATATTCGTGTAAAAATATATAATGTAATAACATAACTGAATGAGGTATTTTATTTGATTAATACTAAATTAAATTGATTAAATTTATTTATTTTTTAATTGAATCAAGATGTAAAATGTAGTTCGCAGATTTGTTTTAAAAAAAAAAACTAATTAAATAATAGGTTTTAATAATAATATTTTTAATAATAATAAGATTTAATGATTCATTAAGTATTAATACTGTCCTACTTCTGTAACTTCTTTAAGACTTTCATAAGACTCCAAGAAAGTACGTTGCAAATGGAATTCATATAATAAGATAAGTTTTTGTTATAAAGCAAAAGTAATGTTCATATCCATTTCAAGTAGCTACGACATACAGTTCAGATGAAAATTTCCCCAGACACTAATTACTCAACTCCTTAACCAGATTAAAAACTTTTTGAGACGCCTGATTCAGGTCGCTGAAGATTTTACCTACATACATACGTAACGTAATACTTTTAAGCGATCACACCCCTATATTTGTATCTTAATTATCAGTATTTTGCCATATATAAAACCTTTTTTCACAACATTCAAAAAGAAAAAGTAATGTGTAAAAATGTCTGTTCTGTGACCTTCTTTTGCCTTTTTTTATTCACTTACTAACTACTAATGACAACGAAACAATGTATAATGATATCGCAATAATATCAAGATTAAACTAGTTTTTAATGCAATTTTATTGTTTAAAGTTTGGACTTCAGTGTCTAAGTAATAGACAAATGTACATGAGAATAATATATCATATTCAAGTAAACGTTATTGTATATATAATAATTGAGGTATGCGTTTAAATTATATGAGGAATTGTTAGTATTAAGGGTTAAAGTTTTTTTTATTAATTCAGACCAAGTATTTAAGCATACTTATTATTTCACTATTAGAAAAACAAATTATTTGTTATTTATAAAATACTGGCCAAGCTTCCGGCTTTACCTTTGTACCTCGAGGGGCGGATTAAAAAAGTAGCCTATGATCTTTTCCGCAGCTAAACTATCTTCATACGAAAATTCCATTTTAATCGGTTTAGCGATTTATGAAAATGAATATGTAACGGACAGAGTTAATTTTGCATTTATTATATATTCAGAGTAGAGATTTATTTAATATTTTTAAGACATTTCTTACAATATTATTTCAGATTGGAATAAAAATATCTTGTAACAAGAATATAAAAAATAAACATATTTTAAGTGAAATCGTCACCTTGGCCTTAGGTAGGCTTGTCCGTGATACTTGGTATGTATACATACATGTGTTTCAGTATGAATGGTGGGTAAGCCTAACCTCTTTGGGTTAATAAAATTTAAGATCCCGTAGTCTGTAGCACGCCAACGGCGCACGAAGTAGATTATATTTTATACAATGTGTGTATAAAATATATTGTAAGTACTAGTTGGCCAAATAAAGGCATATATGTATTTTATATAATTTTTTTCATAAGCCTTCAGATTATATTTAAAAAATCAAATATTATTAAACATTTCATTTCTTGTTGCGTCAATCATAGTTGTCTGTTTGTTTTCCGGAGTATTCGAAGATTAATTATTTCGGTACGTTTTTGAATATACATAAAAAATACTTTTATAACGGAAATACATTTTCAAAATATGAAATGTAACTTGTGGTTATGTTATTATTTTAAATTGCGGTACATTTTTAGTTAAAATGTATCCGCTATAATGTAAATTTAATTTTCTGCTCAAAATACGTCGACAGCTAACAATTTGGCTAAATGTACTATAACGACTATACTATTCTATATTTGGTGACAAAACTATTAAATATAATTTAACTTACGACTAAATCCGTAGCGCTCTAAATTATATAATATATATTTTAATTTATATACGGAATTATTTTTCCCAGTGGGCAAGTGTTTAGGACCCCGCAATTGACAGGGATTCGCAGATAAAATGATCTGCATTTTTTTAAGTAAAGGTTCTGACTTTTCCGATACATTCAGAATCCAGAGAAACCACAAAGATGGTAACTAGGTAACTAGATACTTCAACAAAGCATTATTTATTCGAAAATTAATGTTACTTTGTCTATTCTAACAAAACTGTGATCTGTCAAAATCATAGTCTATTACAACCACAAGAAGACAAAACAATAAACAATATATCGATCGTAACAAAATTCGATATAATTTTTAGAGAGTTTAAATAATCTAATCACTTGGTAGGGCATTGTGCATGCCCGTCTGGGTAGGTACCACCCACTCATCAGTTATTCTACCGCCAAACAACAGTACTCAGTATTGTTGTGTTCCGGTTTGAAGGGTGAGTGAGCCAGTGTAACTACAGTCACGGGACATATCAGTATCTTAGTTCCCAAGGTTAGTGGCGCATGGACGATTTAAGAAATAGTTAATATTTCTTACAGCGTCATTGTCTATGGGTAATGGTGACCACCTACCATCAGGTGGGCCATATGCTCGTCCGCTAACCTATACCATATAAAAAAATCATACATATTTAATTTTAGGAAATATCTAGCAAATGGTCCCTAAATTCTTGTGCGCCCAAGAGCCCCAGAATGATTCGAAATAGCTCTGCTTATTTCGAAATATACATACATTGAGTTTAGGAATAAAATCATAATTATTCCGCACCGTTCCATAACAACCTCAAGCAAAAAGTACGTCTCAAACTCAACTTCGAAAGTTACTAATTACTAAAGTTACTCAATATATGATGTAAGTTAACATTATTATTAAAGAAATCTCATTGTTTCGTATGTCGATAACTCATATAATATATAATTCTTATCTCCAAGTTACGATCGTTAAATCGCTGAAATATATCGCGTGATTCTGATATATCGCTTAGGATTGCTTACTGTGTTTTTGTAAAGTTGTATTGTACATTTTTATCGAGAATTACGAAAGGAAATATTTCTCATTTGATTGTTTTAAAGTTATGTATATAGGATTGACTCCCTGTTATTTAGGGCAACACCTTGTTAATGATTGCCTTACCCTCCGTCGATAAGTTTTGAACCTTATTATCTACACTGTCTTATCGCTAATTTTACATGTGGTAGATTTTTTATCCGAGTAATGGAGAACACGATAATTTCCTGCGACACCGAGATTGAGTACATGATTTTTTTAGAGCCGGCCTGGATTTTAACTCGAGTCATCGAGATTAAAAATATCGATAATAAAACCATTATTCGGATTTTAATATGAGATTTCGATCTAAGAATTATGATTATCCATTTACTATATAAATAATTATTTATTCACACCAAGTCTATGGTAAAATTCAATAGAAATGTGCATTCATATATTGTATACATACATCTATGCTGGTCTGACATTTCTATTAAGCCCAGTTTTTAAATATTCGTATTTAGAACTTATATACATAAAATTGCGAGAAAAATAAAGTGTGAATAGAGACATTTACAAAGGCAACTACGTAATACACGGAATGACAGACAGTGAATTACTAGACTGACAGAGTATATTTGATATGTGATATAGATACCGAGATGGTCCAATGGTTAGAGCGCCGTACATCTTCCGATGATTACGGGTTCAAACTCGGTCAAGCACCACTGAATTTTCATGAGTTTATATTGTAGATATAATTCATCGAGCTCGGCGGCGAAGGAAAAAATCGTGAGGAAACCTGCATGTGAATTCTCCAACCCGTATTGGAGCAGCGTGGTGGACTATGCTCGATCCTACTCCTCAAAAGGAGAGAAGGCCTTAGCTCAAGAGTATATTATAAACTATCTATTGTATAAAAGAAAATACTACTATAATATCTGTAGTTTCAGATAGTTCCTTAGTTTTAACAAATACAATATTTCAAATTCAAATAAAATTTAATGAATTAACTTAGTCAATAACTTTGAATTACACTTAAATGTGTAATACGAGCAAAATCCGTAAGCGTCGATCCATGAAATGACCTTTACTGACTATTGGAACAATTACTTTACTTTACTTTGCTGTAACATGGCGAAAAATCTGAATAAAAGGTATAAAAATTACACGAACCTTCGTATTCCTAATAGTCGTAAAAATCTGAACACATTTCGCCCGAAAAATTCCCTGTTTTAGCGTATTTTATTACTTCGTTCGTAATAAAAACTGTAAGCACGCCCGAATATCGGTCGTGGAATTTAATATCTTTTGACATTTTAATCAATTTGTAATGCTAACATAATTTCGGTATTTCGTTTGACAATTTCATTTATAGTGTGAATGTAGGTATGCTTTATAAAATATTAAATAAAACGTTGTACAAAAATTAAAAAAAATATTTCTTTATTATACAACTCATAAGATTGTGAAATTGTCACTTTTAAATCAAGGATTATAAATTGTTGTAAATTAAAGACATCACGTCATTGACAACTAACTTTATTCTTCTATGACAAGCCAGATATCAAAACATAACTACAACATCTTCCCCTTTTAATAAGTATTAAAATTAAACTTGAACAAACATGTTATTCACACAAAATAACAACTAATAAACAAAACACAAAATAAGTACTAAAGTAACTAACATAACCAAACACTTCCCCTTTAAAAAAAAAATGAAAAATAAAAAAGACAAATATTACACAACATATTTCTTAATATAAAGAAACTATTTAAATATATTCTGAGCTATACGTTGCTTTGCTACTTCTTTGGCTCTACGAAAAGGCCTCGGGATGTAGGTTTTGCAATGCTTACATTATCTTTTGAAATATCTACATCTTTAAGTAAAGGCAAATCTTCTGATGAACTTACATACTCGTTAGCGTTTTAGTGACGCACTTCAAAACTGTTGTCATTATCAGAGTTTTCATTAGACTTACATTTTATCAAATGACGACGATTTCGTCTAAACTTACGGCCTATATCATTTTGTACAATGTATGATCTAGGAGCATTGGTAGGACCGACTACCTTAGCCCTACTCCTATATTTTCCATCAATACAAATTACAGGGTCACCTTCTTTTAAAATCGGTAGAGTTTTGCAATGTCTATCATAATACATCTTAGCTTTGTTTTGTTTCTTAATCATAGTATTATATTCAGCTGGATCAATAGGCTTTGGTTTTAATACATTAGGATGTACAGGTAATTTACATCGTAATGTTCGACCCATTAGTAACTGAGCTGGAGAACTCATCATCTCTAGGAGTATTTCTGTAATTAAGAAGGGCTAACGAAAAATCTTCTTTACTCGAGATAGATTTTTTTAAGATATTTTTAATAGTTTGTACCGCGCGTTCACTTTTACCATTCGATTGTGCATAATTCGGAGAAGATGTAACGTGATCAAATCCCCATTCAACAGCAAACTTTTTAAATTCTCGACTAGCATACTGCGTGCCATTGTCAGTTATCAAAACCGTAGGAATACCGTGTCTCGAAAATATATCCTTCATATTTTCTATAATTAAACCAGATGTGATATTATTCAATTTACAAACTTCTACAAAGTTAGAATAATAATCTGTTACAATAAGATAATATTTTTTACGAAATTCAAAAATGTCTGACCCTACTTTAGCCCAAGGCAGTGCAGGTATTTCTATTGGTAGCATTGGTTCTTTTGAAGGTGCGTTTGTATGTTCTTGACACGTACGGCATCGCCTTACATACTCCTCAATATCACGGGACATACTGGGCCAAAAAATCACTTGCCTTGCTCTCCTTTTACAACGATCAATGCCTAAATGTCCCTCGTGAACAATCTTTAACATATCATTCCTCAATGCTTTCGGAACAAGTACAACGTTATCCCTAAAAAAAACTCCAACTCCAGGTTTATGATCAGATTCTACAACTACGTCTTTTTGACCATAAACATATTGATGAAATCGTTCACATGCGAAAACGATCGCCAACATTTCTTTTTCGATTTGTGCATACCTTATTTGTGCGTCAGTAAGGGTTCGAGATGCATACTCCACAGGGCGACCACCCTGCAGTAGTACAGCTCCTAACGCATTACATGACGCGTCTACTGACATTACAACGGGCTGACATGGGTCATAAAGCGCCAAAACACCTGCGCTCGTGACTGCCTCTTTTAATCGATCAAATGCTATACGTTCGCTTTCTTCCCAGCGCCACTGATTATCTTTTTTTAAAAGATTTGTCAGAGGAATAGCTATCTCTGAATGATTAGGAATAAATTTAGATAAATAATTAACTGCACCTAAGAATCTTTCTAAATCTTTTCTATCTTTCGGTGTTTGCATCTCCTTAATTGCTTTGATTTTATCACTATCCGGACTAATACCCTTGGAATTAAAAACATGTCCTAAATATTTAACTTCTTCCACACAAAATTTACATTTATCCTTATTAAACTTTAAATTAATTTCTCTAGCTCTCTCTAATAGTGCTTTTAAACGCTTATCGTGAATCTCTTTTGTTTCACCCCAAACAATTACATCGTCAATATAACTTTCTACACCATCTAGATCTTCTAAAAATTGTCTTAACTTACCATGAAAAACTTCTGAGGCACAGTTGATACCAAATGGAAGACGAAGAAATTGGTACCTACCAAAAGGGGTGCTAAATGTGCACAAGTCTGCACTCTCGTCATCCAACGCCACAGTCCAAAAACCAGCGGTAGCATCTAACACAGAATAAAACCGCGCACCGTGCAGCTTGGATGCCAATTCGGATACAGTCGGAAGTTGAAAATGAGAACGTTGTACTGCTTTGTTCAGCTCACGTGGATCTAAGCAAACACGAATGCCATTATTTTTCTTTGCTACAAGTACCAATGGATGAACCCATTGTGTAGGATATGCAACTTTCCTAATAACACCTAACTGTATCATTTTTTCTAACTCCTCTTTTAATCGATTCTGTAAGCCATGAGGAATTTTTCTGGATGCCGATATGACCGGTGAAACGGATTGATCAACGACTATATGATATTTCCCCGGTAAACATCCCAATCCTTCAAAAACATCATTATAATTTGATATTTCAATAGCTCGTATACGTTTAACTAAGTCTAGAACCACACATGATTTTTGACCTAGCACACTATTACATTCCATGTCAGCTATCGCAAACTTTAATTTATAAGTCACATTTTTATAAGACCAAGGCAGAAAACAAATTCCTTTTATCGGTATCGTGTTACGTGTATATGACACTAAAGGTATTTGTTTTTTAATTATAATATTATCATTAAAACCTAACTCTTTAAATCTACGATAAGACATTACGTTATAATCAGCACCTGTATCCAACTTAAAATTTTCCTTTCCGTTTACAGAGATAAGTTCCTGACTCCAGTCCTCTGAAGTATTTTTTATATTTTCAACTACAGAAATTAAAAAATTATTATCAACAGAATTACTATTACTAACATTATTGTCATCTTCAATTTCATATACTTGATTGACCTTATTCTGAGCAGACCTATTTGAAAAACGATACGACTTACACATTCGCGCAACATGTCCTTGATTACCACATGAAAAACACCGAAGATGTAGAGCCGGACAATCGCCGTTTATACCACATTGTGTAAAACCACACCTTGAACAGCGACTTTTACCAGCATTAATATTTTTACGTCCTTGAATTGAAGTGCCTGTAGCCTTACTAATCCGCGCTTGAGCTCTCCATTCTGGTACTACATCTTGGCCACGACCTCTCACTTTCACGCCATCGACGTATGCAGTACTCCCGACACCATTCTTGCTACTCATTTGAAGTTCACTTTCTTTTGATATTTCTTCTGCCTCACAAATCTTTATTGCTTTATCTAAATTTAACTCTTCGCATCTCAGTAAACGATCTCTGACCGTAATTTGATACATACCGCATACAATTCCATCTTTAATCAAATCTTCTTCTAATGTGAAAAATTCACAATTTTTACTTAAAAGGCGCAGCGCTGTGACATACTCATGAATGGATTCACCTATTTCTTGGTTTCTTGAGAAAAATTTGTATCTCATCAATGTGACATTTGATTTAATACCAAAATGGCTATCAAACTTTTTTAACAATACATTGACATCATCACGGTCTTGTTCTTGAACAAATGTAAAAGTTTGATATATATCAAATCCGTCTGAACCTATTAGATTAATCAATAAACTAGCTTGAACAGTCATTGACTCAGCATGTACTCCTGAAGCTTTCAAAAATAATAAAAATTGCTGCTTCCATTTTTTCCATACCTCAGCTCGGCCGACAGGTCCGCCGACTCCGACCATATTTAACTCAGATGGCGGTCGCGCGTGTTCCATATTGTATGTATATTGTAAAACAAATAATTATATAATAAATAAATATTTAGCGCATTTCTCGCGTTTTAAATATTATTTATTAATATTTTTTTAAACCGCTGCCACCATGTTGTAAATTAAAGACATCACGTCATTGACAACTAACTTTATTCTTCTATGACAAGCCAGATATCAAAACATAACTACAACATAAATGATTAGTAGTCGCCCGCGGTTTTATTTTGCGTTTTAAGGTTTTTGTCGTCATGTGTTAGGCAAAAAAGTAGCCTATCCTTTTTTGGAGTTCAATTTGCTTCATACCAAATTTCGTCAAATTCGGTTCAGCGGTTTGGTCGTGAGAGAGTCACAGACAGAGAGTTACTTTCACATGTATAATACCAATATGGATTAATATTGATTACAAATGTTTAATAAAAAAAAACCATTGCTCTTTTTTTCCTTATGTACATAGGATATATAAAAGCATAGAAACTTAGGGCAATAGTACGGTACATATTTTTATATAAATTATTTTCCAAGATCTCGAGTTACCCCGTTCCCCGTCGAACGTCTCGAAACTTGTTAATCTAGTTAATGAGTTGAGTAATTAACGTCTGGTAAAATGTATTCACCTCAGATATATGATGTCGCTCATATCACGTGATGCTGGAGCGTGATGCGGAATCGAGATGAGATACGCGTTCGGATTTCCTATCTTCATATATTAGATTTATAATTCCAATAACAATTATATATGTGAGATCAATACTTGATTGTACCACATGTATAAGCGTTGGTTTTTCTTATAATACATAGTCTTCAAAATGTCAGAACAAACCCCGATTCCAAATGTTCGGTATCCTGTTCCTCCGACATACATATGATATAAGCGGACAGTCCTTATCCTAGGTAGTAACTACTTTATAAACATGAGTAAAACATATTACATTTATGTGTGTATTATTAGGATGTCTTTGTTTATTGTTATACTGTCACATAAATATCTTAATGTTAAAGTTATTATTTCCTCTCTCATAAATGTAGTGTTGTCTTTCTAAGCTTCTCTCACTAAAGCTTGTCTGTAAGGAATTTCTATAAGCGATAAGACTGCTTTTGCCTTTTGTTAAATATTATATATTTTTACTTTTTTTTTTATTTGTCCCATATTGTACATTAAAGTTAAGAAATAAAAAAACAAAACTAAAATAATAATAAATAATTATACCAACCGGCAATCATAATGATCTATTTTTTTTGTAGTGGTAGCTAGTGGCTGTCATGTTTACTATCTAGTTCATAGATTATTAAAAAAAAATCGGAGAATAACATCAATGTATGATGTCTGATTGATTAATTAAATTACGTTAATGGATTGGCTAACGCTGCGGAGTTTAGGAATAATAACCAACTCATCTATGTAAGATTTTACATTATTAAAAAAAATTGAAATAAAATGTGGTCGTTCCATTTTTGAAAAAATATATCTATGTCAGCAGGTAAATAAAGTCGCCATTCAGTCATTCGATGAGGCCGATTCTCGAACGAGCGTAGAGCGCTGCGCGAAGTCGCCGCACGGAGCGGGAATCGATTAAGCAACAGGTCTCGTCAGCGAATTGTCTGCTACGTATTTTTATATTATTCTATTCAGGCTATTACCCTTTTTATAGAAAAAAATATGGCAAAGAAACCAAAATTGACGAATTTATGATTCAATTTACTATTTATAAATTGTATACTAAATATTTATATAATTTTGTAATGAAAATATTAGCAATTTCTTTTAAAATATTTCTCAACATTATAAAATATATTTACAAGTAAAAATGATTACAATACATTTAATGCGAAATGAGGCTTAATAAATATTCATGAATGTACAAGTAAACCATAGTAAAAATAAAATTAGATTGCTCCTTTCGACATCTCAATTCCCGAGGCACCACTGCGTGTATTACTCGTTTCATTTCGTCGGCTTACCGGCAAATGGATTTAGGAAAAAAATTAATTAGATCTTCTTTTCATTAATTACAAATCTTAATTCGCTTGTAGTAGTTATACCCAAATTTTGATCCTGGGAATCATAAGGAGAGGATGATTGAGAGAATTAATATAGAATGTACATATGTATAACAAAATACATATATAAATATAAGTTGATTATAGTCAACCAACTTATAAATTAATAATAGTATTTATACAAGTCGAGAACTAAAACGAATTATTCAGTAAATATTTTAACCGGTATGTAAGTAAGGTAAGTTTTAATAGGTAATCCATACGTTACTAGTTGTGGTTAAATAAAAATGTTTAATAATGTTATTTGCAGTGTTATTTATGTTAAAAGTAGCGAACTCTAGGGACGCAGGACAAAGAGCTATTGAAAATTGCACCGGGTCTTTGAAAAACAATGTTTTTTTTCTATTTACAAAGTCATTGTACATGGCGTTATCGCTTTTGTGAACTGAAATTGCTAGTTTACTTCAAACATTTATTAGGTATTAAATGTCTCTACCAAATAATTATTTAAAGTAAAGTAAATAGAGTCCATTGTTGCATAAAAGTTTTCTTTTTACTTGAGGACGTTTGGACTTACAGCATATAAAGCACACGTTGTGGAATTTATTCAATATAGGTTTTCTCATGATGCTTTTCTTCAAACGCTGAGCACGATATTAATTATGATCTTCAATTAAGATTCACGTGTTCAAACTGGGCCGACTCGGCTCCTATAATTATTTAACCTTTGTCATTTCCTTGGTAACGCCTTTCGTCATAGTAAAAGCCAACATTCCTTACACGAAATATAACCTACTTGTTGTAAGTGTTGTACTCATATGACTATTACTGAATCTAAGTAAATACACAATGCCTGATATGCTAGGTTATTTTTGTTTATATATTTCGAACGTACCAACGAACGTTGAAGACGGCAAATATGTCGATTATTAATAAGACTGTGTTAATTCTGATTTTCAACACACAATAGCTGTGGTATTTGCCACTCGCACAAACACACATTATTTTTCTTAGAATCTCAGCTTTTTCATATTTTTAGAGGCCTTGATTGTTTTTTTTTTAATTATTTCACAGGAAGCCAAATAAATTGTCCGGCAGGTAAGAACTTGCCTGTCTTTAGCCATCCATTGCCAATACGATGCCAACGAGATCTCAGATATGATATTCCTTGTGACTGTAATAACATGGATCTCACCCTTCGAACTGTAACATATCAATACAGAGTATTATTGACGGTCTGACAAACACTCTCGTCAGATGAAATATTGTTGATTTAGTAAATAACTAAATCTTGTTTATTATATGTACCAGCTGCAAGAGATGAATATAAAACATAAATACTGGCAGCAAGTTTGGGCTTCTCGTCGCTTTAATTAATTTACTTTCAAGAGCCTTCTGCGCTTTATTTTTTTTAGTTTAAATTGTATCATAGTACTTGGAAATTTTAATGACTATTTAAGTGTTTAAATCGTTGAATCGTTGCGAAATGTAATTAAAATTAAACCATTACGAATGAAAACAGTAAATTGAGGAAACTGCAGTAGTTATTATTTTATTTTGTATAAATTTTTCGTTTTATACCCGAATGTATACGAAAGCGCATCTTGTAATATTGTACTGGAAAATGTTCAGGTTCCGTAGAGGTTTTATACAAGTATGTAGTTTCCATATAACGATAGTATATTATTATCTTACTGTTAAATATTAAAATATAGCTGAACTTTATTCGGACCGGTTCGGTATGGGAATATCGAAGCTTCATTCCTTAGTAATGTTTTTTAAAAATCAAGTACCTAATGACGTCACCAAAATTTTAAACCAACCAGTTGCCTTAGGCTTTTTTTAAATTAAAATATTGACGTCATCAAAATTTTAAACCAATCCTGTTCCTAATATATGAAAGTACTTTTACTAATAAAAAACTGTTATAGTAAAAGTAAAGTTGATTTATTTTTTGTATTTTATTGTATAACACATGAAATGAGAACAGAAAAATGCTTAGAACTAATAACAAGGGTCGGTCTTATGGCTCATTAGTCATTTCTCCAGGCAACGTTGGATTATCTGAGCAATATTTTTGCGTATTTCATGTGTGCGTATTTATTATGTATTATTTACTACATTCTGGAGTGCCGTCTGTTACGTAGCTGCTCGTGACTTTGTAATAACCCATTTGAAGGATTACAATGTCAGAATCACCTCGTGCTTTATCACGTGACTCTTATTAGAAGATAGTGGGTACAAACCCAAGTGACCTCTGATTTTTATGAGGTTAATTTGAATTTAAGGAAGGAAATATGGTGAGGAAACCTATGTTTAATAAAAGTCTGCCACAAGTGCATTAAACACATTAAGGCAGTGTCGTAGAATATGCTCTAAATTTTCTCCTCAAAAAGATAGTAAGCTATGACACATTTCAAGCGTTTATTTTTTATAGCAATAGATAAGAGGTTATGCATTTTATAAGAGCAGGTGGTTGACTGGCTTCGTAATTTAATGTCTATGGCCAAGGCCATTATTTGGATTTCACAGGTGCTGAAATCCAGAAAAAATAACGGAGTCGGCGTCTTATTATACAAGTATTTATATTGCGAAATTGTAGTTTTCATCTATACTTATAATAAATCTGTAGGGATGTCAATTCTGTACATGAAATATTTTTACCTAATAACCAAAAAGGGATGATCAGGGGTCGATACTGATGGCAAAAATGCAATCAGTAAAATTTTTGTCTGTCTGTCTGTCTGTCCATATAACCGTTATAGAAACAAAAACTACTCGACAGATTTTAACGAAACTTGGTACAATTATTTTTCATAATTCTGAGCTGGTTATAGTATACTTTTCATCACGCTAAAGTTCATAGGAGCAGAGCAGTGAAGGGAAATGTCTGAAAAACGGGAGAAGTTACCCCATATTTTGAGCTTCCGTCGCGTGTTTAGCCTTAATGGTTAAAGCTACACAGAAATCATGTATTACGGAAATGTTCTCCTTAAAATTATACAAAAAATATCCCATGACAGCCTTTGTCTATCTTTTATGGTTAACTCATAATAACACGTGTCACTCCCAATAGCGTAGTAGTTCGAAGCTTTCTGATTATATTTGTTTATTCCTACGTTTATAACATTCTCAATCATCCCAAATTACAAAAGTTAACAGTAATTATTCCATAAAAAAAAATCATAGAAATCGGTATAGAAACACCAAAGTTATACATAAAATACGCTAATAATAAAGCTATCGCACGTGAGTACTAAATCCATACTGTTATATAAATCTCTAGAGCCTGTCTGTACACTTATTTTTGTCGTAATTGGTCATGTGTTCTTTGACTGACTTAATTACCTTCCTAATTAATTACCATTTTTGAAATTTTTGGGTGTCTGTATATATATATATATTATAAAAACTGGCATACAGGAAAAACATGTACTTGCGCAAATCATAGCCGATCTATACATACAAAAGTATATATAGATAGCCATAGGATACACTTATATTCCGATCAACCGATAATTATAAAATATGAAATAAAAAATGAAAATCTATTCAAATAGCATAACAACTAATTTAATTTCCGTCATATGCCAATAAACATAAAATAATCACAACAATAATAATTGTCATTTTAAAATGGGATAATTATTATAAATTACATATATGGGAAGAAGTGATTAGCTGTTCTGATTATAAGAAAGTAAACAATAATCATTATTGGTAAGTATACTCATAACTCCAATAACAATGAATCTTTAGTATAAAATGTAAACGTAAGACACATAACCAAAAAAAAAACAACTTATTTATATAAATAGAAACCACCATGCCGTTGAAGAAACAAAAGATCGGAATATCAAGAATATATGCGTAGCGTCATCCAAAAGAGCTACGGAAACAACACACCAGCAACAAATACGTTTAAAACAAATAGAATCCGAATTTCTACTTTAAGAGCTGCCAAAACAGTTAGTCAACGAAATGATCAAGTTCCAGATCTTCGAACAAGCATCTTTATCGAGAGATACTGATAAACCTGACAAGCCCAATGAGTGGATGATGAACGATTAAAATAGACTAAGTCAAGAACTAGAACCAATCTCAATAAATCAGCCTTCAATTACTATATAGGTTATGATAACAAGATGAATTCCCATGTGATTATTAAGTTCAATGAATATATGTAGTATGCCCATATTGTCACGCTAAATAAACTGATGGTATATGCTACTCCACTGGTAAAATGTATTTACCACAATTGGTTGAACCACCAGAACCTCTTCTTACCTACGTTACGGGAACTATTAAGGACTCTAAATATTTCCTTCAGTATATTAGAAATTACAATTCATGCTTTTAAATGACATCATTTGGAGCAACAAATATTGTACAATACAATAATTTCGCGTCTACGTTTAAAGTTTATCATATGATTGGTTCACTTCTTCCAGTATCTAAATAAAATTCCCAATTTCTGGACATTTATTTCACGGACAACGTAGAATAAAATTTTAACAAAAAGAAAAACCGACTTCAAACAAAACACTATATTAAAACAAATGAATATGCACGAAAAAGTAATAAAAATAATTGCGTATTCAACATATTTTTTAGAGTCTTCCTAAGTTAAATGAAATGAAAAATATTAGACTACTTAAAAGTCGATTAACGATTATATCATGTAGTTATAGTTATTGGTATATTTGGAGCCGGTGTCAGCCACGGTGCCCTTGCCCCAACAATCAAAAGAAAGAAGCGATACGAGCCCCTTGATTGATCCAGTATATTATTGTGTAAAAGGTAATTTGTAAAAAACATATTTGTTAAAGTATTCTCGTATTGTTTTTTGATAGATATACTGTAGGGTTTTATTGGCTGACTTTTTCTTTTTGTTAAAATTTTATTTATTTTTTGATTTTAAGTGAAGCTGATGTTGACTAACTAATTTTTTTTAATATGGATAGATTAAGCGTTCCGTTTATATGAGTCAGAAACTACTTCGAGGACAATTTCAAAGGAAACTTGCGAATAAAGAAAAAATAGATTTCGAAAATGCGGATTTAATACGTCACGCGGCGTAAACTACAAGGATCCCTCGAAAGAGCTGTAATCGAACTCAGCAAAAAAACTTTGAAAAAGACCTACTATATTTCGTACATCATATGACATCACATCACATACACAAAATTTGATTAAAGATAGTAAGAAATTCTGCCCCATATCGCACCCTAACTGCGAGCCGTATAGGAGTTCCATCACTACATAGTATAAAACAAAGTCGCTTTCTCTGTCCCTATATCTTTAAATCTACGCAACGGATTTTGATGCGGTTTTTTTTAAAAGATAGTGTGATTCAAGGGGAAGGTTTGTGTATATAATACATAAACAATATAGTAAAGAAACACTGATAATTTTAGGAGTTTGCGATGTGATGTCGTATATAAACAAATTCTGTAGTATATTTAGTATCAGTATTGCACCCGTGCGAAGCCGGGGTGGGTAGCTAGTTGATTATAATATTCGACTATGATAATTACATAAACATAACCACATTACGGAAGGTGACTCAAATATCCAAATAACCTATAAATAAAAGATTCGACCGAGTATCGCTAACGTGCTCCTCAGAATTGTTCCGTTCCCTTCCGTTCCGTTACTTTGTCATGGATCCTGTGCTCAGAACCTTACCAAACTTTCACCAAATTACCCTTGAAGTATATATTTTATAATAAAAAAAGAATTATCAAAATTGGTTAACGTGATTTTCAGTTATTCACCTATTTGTCGCGCATATACATAATGCAAATTTAAGACTTATGTCGTTTTCACATGGATACCATCATCGGAAAAAAAAATACAGACGAATTGATAACCTCCTCCTTTTGGAAGTCGGTTGAAAAGATTGATCTTCGATGCATGTTCAGTACCACAACTAATCGAGAAATAATCGCTAAATTTAGGATTATGCCTAAAACTGCTCTAGAAAGTGAAAAAACAAATGATTCAAAGTAATTATCAATGCAGATAGAACGCAGAGCATAAAAGGCGTATTAAAGCTTCCATAGCGCCTGAAGTCACAGCTGTAATTGTCGGTACAGAAGTTACAAAACGAGGTATTGTTATCACTGAGCGAAACAAAAACAATCAAGGTATCGCTGAAAAATATCAATCGTATGCCAAATATTACGATTATCCAATTATGATTATGCGAGCAGTATCAAAATAATCTCACGACTAGCTCTGTGACATCGAAGAGTTGGATTTTTATGCGTATCGTATAATGATTAGAGATAATTAATCTAACCATATTCTGAAGTATCGTCAACTATTTTAGCAATTCATTGTTGACATGTACGCTATGGTCGAGAACGAACGATTAAACTACATTCGATGCAACCAATCAAAACTTCAAGCCAAAGGGTACATTTAATTACGAGATACATACAGATGACAAGTTTACAAATGTAATAACATCGATATTTGATAGAACCGCATAATAGAGGACGTTTTGGTGGAATTTAATTAAAATTTTCATCGTACCAACTTTACATCCAGATTACACCAACAAAACCATTCACATAAATCATATCTGTTTCCGGATTCAAAAAAAAAGAAGATATAATCTTGATAAATAAGTTTATGGGTGTTATGACCAATCTGCAGCCTATCGAGAACATCATTGACGAATATTAAATGAAATAATTTTTAAGTATTTGATTAGATCTCGCATGTTTCTTGACTATTTGATTATTTGTACATTCTATCAGTAATTAATTACAAAATTAAAAATTAAAAAAATATTTTTCTACGACTAATGCTCAGCGAAGCGGGCGGGTATAGCTAGTGTGCAATAAAACTACTCACATAACATTAATTTATGTCACTATATTACTTTACCAATCGATGCATATATTATTTATCCGCTTATTGTATATAAATATATCCTTTTACCGCCCAACACCGAATGTAGCTTTCTTCTCCCTGCAAGTTCAAAATTCACCGCCTTTTGTTTTTGTCGTGCCAGGCAGTACCAGCTCGCCCTAAAGGAAGTGACGGCAATCCCACTATACAGTGTCGATAACCGAATCAATAATCATACTAAAAATGTAATTTCATACATAAAATAAAAATTTAACCAACATACTATGTACTTATTATATATTAATGTATAATAATAATATTCCAAATAGCTCTATGTAGCAGTCCTTTGACTATATCTTGTAATATAATCACTTACAGTCGTCTCCTGTGTTGAGACAGTAATGGAGTTATCAAATTCCAAAAGTGACTTAGATTATTTTATGTGCCCGGGTAATATGTCTATTCCATTATATTTTTGCTTCAATATGAAACATTAATGATAAAGTTTAATTTTACGCATAGACATTTTCGAAGATTTTTAATAATTCAAATAAGAAACTTAATTAGGATTATATGACATGTATAAGGAGAAGAACATGCGAATCCCGGCGACAACGTATAGGAAGCCTCTTGAGTTTTTCACGCAATTAATGAATAATGGTTTTATTTGCAAAGGTAGAATACAAATCAGATGAGAACAACTTAAAACTCAGGCAAATTAATATAGCTTGCTTCTATATAATCAAGAATAGCAAGGTACAGAGGATTTGCTGACATAATTTTAATAGACATTAGAACACCAACAACAACGACAGCCTGTAATTTTCCTACTGCTGGGCTAAGACCTCCTTCCTTTGAGGAGAAGGTTTTTGTTCACGCTGTTCCAATGCCGGTTGGTGGAATGACCATGTGGCAGAATTTTATGAAAGTAGACATGCAGATTTCCTCACGATGTTTTCCTTCAAATGAATTTATAAACACAAGTAAGCACATGAATATTCAGTGGTGATTGCTTACGTTTCAACCCGTAATCATCGGTACGACGCACGGGTTCTAACCACTGGGCCATATTGGGCATCGAAATTTGAGGAATAGGATCATTAAGACGTAGACGGTACAGAGCTTGGAGTAGTTTTTATACCGATAACAAGATACTACTGATCTATTACGCCAAGGCAGAGTGGATTTGAAAAAATGAAATGTAAATACAGCAATTTATTTATTTACGTAAGCATTATTATAAATATTATTATTATGAGATAAAATGTAACTAAATATCTAAGATTCTTTTTTTACGTTTCAAGAATCGGCGATCGTAGCTTTTGTTGCTTTTGTTTTGACCGCAAGTGACGTGGAAAGGAATCTTTACTTTACCTTTCTTGACTCGAATGCGATCGATATTAAGTTAACAATATTTTCTTAACTGTAAATATTTTAATAATAAATAACGGTTATTAATTTACAATATCGTATTTTAGTATATATATTCTTACTATGTATTGAAATATTCTTGTAACCGATTAAAGTTATGTAGTGATGGTAATTGTGTTCAATTATAAATAAATAAAGAACTGAAAAGTATAGGTTAATCATTCGTGTAATATTTTTTTATTTAATTAATCATAGGGTTTGTTAGAATATATATTATTTTATAATGTCAATTATTTTGTTCTCATTTCGATTTTCAAAACAATTCTTATCATTAAGTTTTTCTTTTCTCTTTTCAGTACCCTTAATATGACTTAAGATTCAGGCAATATTTAAAGCTAGGTTAAAATAAGATATAAAAAAATATATCATAACTTTTACTGAGGTTGTAAAGAAACTTCAAAAATACAATATGATGATTTTAAAGGTACCACAAATTGGTAAAGACGGTGCAAAAGTTCGTAAGCAACAGTGCAGTATATAGATTATGTTTTATGGGTAAATTTATTTACTTATATTTTTCCTTGGTCACTATTGTTTCACATACATTTATTTTTTAAATAAATTATATATTTTTTAATTAAAGAATTAAAAAAAAATGTTTATAAATAAAAAGTGCGGCAATAACGACTATTACTTAAAACTAATCTTTACGATGTACAACATTACGTTAACTACATATTATAACGTATTCTTTAAGGTTTATAAAAATATGTTTCAATTATTCTTATAAAAGAATCAATATCAGTTTTATAAGAATAGGCTTGTATGAAATCGCATGATCGACCACGGCCAGATATTGGTACGACTTCTAGGTATTAGTAGAAAATTACCTATCTTAATAAGCTCTCCAATACAAAGGTAGTCTCTGGGGCCGCTTCTTATTAAAAAAGCTTCTTACGAAAAGTTAAAGCTTAAATCATATATCAATAATAAAAACACAACATTATTTCTATCTGTGCTTTATTTCTTTAGTAGGTAGTATTAAAATAAATACCTTTTTTCACTTGTTTTATTATAATATTTATCATTTCTATTAAGTAGACTGCAACTTCGTCTGAGTCGATGTTTTGTTTTAGCAGGAAATTATTGTCATAGTTATTTATTTTGTTTAAGGCCCCATCACAAGGAGACCTGCATGTATCTATTATGCTTATCTAAATATCTGTACTTATAAAATGTATCTTGACTGACTATAAAAAGTATTGAGTCTAGAAAGCTTAAATTGGAACATAAGGTATGAAAGTATTTGGGGAGCATATATTATAAATATATATTAATTTTACCTAAGAGAAGAAGGAACGGGCAGCTAGTGGGTTAATTAAATTGAATTCAACAAAATTGAAACATTCATTTTCTAGTTGTTAATCTGATTGATAACTCGTTAGCATTGTAGGTTTTACAAAATGGAATTAATAAAAAATATGCTGGATTTGATTCAGTAAATCGAAACAATTGAATCGAAAAACATGTTTCATCTAGGATACGCACCGTAACAAAATATGACAATATTTTATTTCATTTGAGTAATAACTTATAATAATATCGTTATAAAATATCTGTTTTTGTTTGATGATCAAATGAAGTGGTAATTGGTAATATGAAGTCCGCCTGACTATTAGCGACAACGGCGACTGTAAATTCTCGAGAAATTACTCATCCTACTGCACAGGATATTATGTGCACAAGAACTACTCTCTAATGGTTTACTTTCATAAATCGGATGGTCGAAGTGGGGTTCTTAATCACCAGAACCAGTGCACTTGTCGTCTTTGCCACAGAGTGGAAAACTTGCGGAGTCGTATTGACATACCGCATTCGTGGACCCAACCGTGCTGTGCTCCGCTTGTGCTATGGCGGAGATCTCCTTAGGTTACATAGAAGACGAACGAGGCAGTCAAATAAAATACTATGTATCTATGGACTGTTACCTTAGAGGTTATAAATAAAACTATTCGATCGAGTTATAATTTCCGGATCGGGAAGTGCAACGGCGCGAAGGCTGTGTAATAGATTCCGCCTACGTATCTGATACGTTCTTCGAGATTTAGTTGCCGGTTTAATATGGGTTACTTCAGCGCTTCTATATCACTTAAATACGTGTACGAAAATTGACTAGTACTATTTACTAGATATTACTACTAATATAGCTACGAAATGTTGAAGATTGTTTTTTATCTTAATACATACAATTGAATGTGTATATATGTGTATGTGTTGCTTTTTTATGACAACATAAAAAAGCCTCACTTTGTTGAATGCTTATTCTGGATAAAAAGCAACAATTAAATTGTTTTTTTTTTTTATCCAGAATAAGTATTCAAAATTTAGACTATTTTTTTGTCCATATGTTTTTATTTCATTGTAAAATACTCGTGTGTTATACAAAGTATTACTTTCATTATTTTTCTGTGTTTTTTTTCTATTGCAACTGTTAGTAGCACTATTGCTCTGACAAGTTATGGAAATTGAATATTTATTCAAGTGAGAAATGCTGCTGTAGGCTTTTTCGGTCAGTTTTGAAGACTGATTTTTAGGGATTACCACGTGTTAGTTCCCAGTTTATCTGTGACAGACGTTACTGTTTGTCTTGTCAATGTCGAGATAACGAGTGAGTTACAATGACATCAAAATAACTTAAGAGTTGAGATGTTGATGTATATGGAGATCAGACTGCGTGTATGGACTTTGCAGGTAATTGTTTTTCTTTGAGGCTAAGAGTATCTTCTGAACACACCGATTTTTAAAACGGGCAAACTTATGATGATGTTGCAGTGGCTTTGGGTCTAAGCCCTTATTTTTATCATTATACTTTATGTAGCTAAAATACAAAAATAATAAGTATTTTTGTAATTAAAATATTTGTTACCAAAGTTATTAATTGCGGGATATTTACCATGTTTTTTTGTTATTCGGTGGAGCTCGATATTTCGACATTATCTACGAATGTCTTGCTCACGAGACTCGTGTACTCGTGTAGTAATAGAAATAACCATGTTAATTTAAAATCTTATATAAAATATTTGTGTAGGAAATTGTGTTCTAATATTTTTTTTAGTATAAAGTTATAAGAAAGTTTTCTTTTGAAATCCATGGACATTATTGATCATTCTGTCAATTAAGGAGAAAAAGGCCTTTTATAAACTTTTGTTTGTCTTCTCGTCACTTAATTGTTGTTATTGACGTTTGTTACAGACATAACACAGTAATAGAAGTGGCTTAAACAATGTAAATAAGACTTAAGAATATTTACAAGGGTTTTATGTACCGGTGGTATGTTCTATTATTAATTTGTGGTATTTCTGATGTTCTCTCAAGTCTATGGTAACGGCTGTGTTGCGGGCAGGTTACGGGTTGGAGTGGTAATTTCCGATCGATTTGGCTTAACTATGATTGACATTTCATCTAACTTTATGAGCGTATTTTTGTTAAACTTTAATAATTAGGAATTAAATTGCTAAAACACATAAGCATTACAGGTAACACGTTACAGGGTTTCCGCTGCACAGTACGCCAAGTTCGATTAAATCAGGCTCAAATTATTGAACATTTTATAATTTTCGAGTATCTACAACATTTTTTATAGAAACTTAGGATAAATAATTGTTTTAAAAGTCTCTTTGTTATTATCGAGACATGAATTGTACCTATAATTAGGATTTAACTAATGATTTTTATTCAAGGCAACAATTAAAAACAATTCAAAAACTTTTTGGCATCAACGCCAAATATTACAACAGCTACGAAACAGAATATATTCAAAAAGTTGACTGCTATGAAAAAATACGGTTTTTTATAGAGTTTAATATCATAAGGATATGTGGATTTTAATGAATGACTGACGTTTCAAATCTGTACAAGCTGAGGTTTTCTAAGCAAACTCTTGTTTCTTGATAAAGGAAAAAATTATGAAAAACCCTGTGCGATGCGTCTACTGATTTTCTGTTACACGTGTAGTATGTAGTAAAAGCGAGAAGACCTTTGCCTTGCTGACTTTACTTCTACTGCATTACCAAAAACATCGTATTATTCATTATAGATTTTTGTTTGTAATTTATTACTGACGAAAATTATTTTTTGGTCAGTCAATGAACATTTTAAGAATAGTAAATAAAATATACAAATAAACCTCACACAGTGAGCGATGGATTGGTGAAATAACGTATGGCATTTGGGCGGCTTGGGGTTCTTTCGGGCAGACAACTTGATGACTATTTTTCCTTTAATTCCTACTAAAACTGTCGCGATTACGCAACATAAACAAATGCCCCTCAATAAACTTTGCCTTTGGATAATATAAGGCCGTTTTCCATTATATAATATAACATAATGCCTGTCTATTATAACGGTGCCATTACATGCTTCAGTTTGTACTGAGTAATTATCGAATAATAGGTTTATAGCTTAACGGTGTACTGATATAATATTGTCATGGTAAAACTAATATCATTTATAGCTATGTAAGATACATAACAATATAAATAATAAAATCTTAGGCGCTGCTTGAGTGTCTGTCGTAGTTTGTGTTCGCGATATAGATAGACTGATTTTGAAAAATTAAGTTTTTTGTAAAACGTGTTGGTTTGAGTTGATTATCTCAAAGTCTCAAAGAGAAGTCCCCGATATTATATTTCGATCTTCTTCGCTACCAATTCGAAACTGGGGCGGTTTACTATGATATAATACACATTTAGCCTATAAACGCTCTTCAACAATTCTTTCAAACAATATTTCACTTCAAATTGACGCGATATTATTGGTCAAGAATTTAAATTAAATTATATGTACCTATATATTAGGTATTTTAAATGTTAAAAAAGATTAACTACTGAGTTTCTAGCCGGTTCTTCTCTCTAGAATCCACTCTACGAACCGGTGGTAGCCTCACTTAATTGTAAAATGAGGATTAAAAAGTACTTGTAAAAGCCTACTTGAATAAAGTTTATTTTGATTTTTGATTTTGATTGGTAGTTAAGTCGAAAATTGCTGTATTATAAAGAAGATTATCAAGAATCGTTTGTGGTGTACAAAATAGTTGAGCTGTTAAGAAATCGTATGGAATACGTCAATCTTTTCTTTTGTTTATGTTTGATTAGACTATAGATTAACATTAAGGTACACCATAACACTTATAAAGTTAATGATATCGGATACGAGATCGTTAAAGGAAAACACGATGTCACGATGACCCAATAACGTTAAGTAGCCAGCTTATCTTGAGTGATAATGGAGAATACTCTTATATTTATGTACATACGTTAACTCGGTAGCAGGGCTTTGTGCGAGCCCATCTGTGTTGGTTCCATTTTAGTATACATATACTGCCGAAGAGTAATCAGTGCTGTTATGTTCCAGTTTGAAGGATAAGTAATCCAGTGTAAATAAACCGGCGATGATAAAAAAGCGTGGAGTTAATATCTGTTGACTTCCAAGCAGGATATATTAATTTAAATAATTGTATTTAACTAATATGACTTTGTATTTTTTAAATGTAAAAAAGGGTAACAACGGTTCTTCTCGGTAGAATCTACTTTCCGCACCGGTGGTAACTTCACTTAATTGTAGAATGACGATTCCAAAGTGCTTGTAAAAAGTTGAATAAAGTTTATTTTGATTTGATTTGATGATGCCCACTGGTTAAACTTAACCGATGATTGCGGGTTTAAACACAAGCAAGCACCACTGAATATTCATGTGCTTAATTTGTCTTTATAATTCAGCAGTAAGGAAAACATCGTGAGGAAACCTGCATGTGTCTTATTTCATAGAAATTCGGCCACATGTGTATTCCACCAACCCGCATTGGAAAAGTGTGTTGTAATATGTTCCAAAGCCTTATTTTAAAAGGGAGAGGAGCAGTAGGAAATTTACAGGCTCTTGTTGTTGTTGTAACTAAATCCACAAAGGACAAAATTTTCGTTCTAGCTAGCTTGGTGATGTAAGGAAGTTTCTAACAGTTTCTTATTTATAGGTAGCCCACTAGCCCGATCTAGCTATGTTATAAAATACAATAAACAAATCACTTGCGAACTCTTATTTTTCTATATAAATCTCTGCACAGTTAGTTAGTCTCCGGTGAGAATAGCCGCCGTGACCGAAATTGATCAGGCGGACATCATCAATCACATAGGTAGCTTATACCCTTCCCGACTTCATACTTAAACAATGTATACTAAATGTTTTGTTTATTTCTTATTGTAATGTAATATAATGTGACTTTTCTATTAAAGAAAGAATTATTGAACATTCATTGACGTTTCCTTAGACATTTTAAGAATACATTGGCGTCGACAAATCTCTCGTATAAAGTTTTCGTGCATCCGTTACAGTTCTGGCAGCGTTCGTTTGAAAAGTGCCAGAATCGACGGTTTCCTCTCCGACTACATTAACATAATAAGAATCTTGAAAATTTTGCAATATATAAACATCCCTACTAACCTTATAAACGCGAATGTATCTTTGTTTGTTACCCTTCTTAAACCGCTAAATCGATTGAACCGATAGAATTTGGTAAGGTTTGCGCCCCGGGCAAGGATAGGATAGTTTTTATCACGAAAATCATCTCTAAAAGGTGTGAAAAGGACGTTGGAAATTTGTATGAGGAATCAATCAATGTTTGTGTTGTTGGGTTGTGTGTGCTATAAAGTTTTATAAATTTCGTGCGGGTATAGCCGCGGGTTGCCGGTGTCAGCTAGTTCTAAATAAAACTTAAAATAAATAGTAGAATTTGTTTTATTATATAATAAAGAAAAATATAAAATCATATCATACATTTCACAGTCCGATGATTTCAAAGAGAAGACACCTCATAAATAAAAATGCATAAGTTTATAAAAGTTATTCATTTTTAATATGTCTAGAAGGTGATGTGCAGTCTGTAATAAATATTTTCTCAGCAGTTTTCCGCCAATTATCTCCCTGCATCCGTGTAAGGGAGAAAAATGTTATTGGTCGGAAATGATTTATACTTTATTTTCCCCAATGGACTTCGGCCTGTATAGTTTGATATTTGCGTTCAGTTATAAGAGAGAATATTAAATTTTTAAATTGAAAATGCTTTAAATATATGTAAACTTTATTATAGTTTACTGTGTACCTTATTTTCAGTTATTATATATTACACTTTCAAAAAGGTTTTCTTTCAAAATATATTTTATTCCGTTTAAATTTTTTTTTTATACTCATAACTCGATAATGTTATATGAATATTACAGTGAATTTTATTTGTACTGGTTTTATGTTTTATTACCGGTTTTAGTGCAAGAATCTTCATAAAAAGTCCACTAAAGTAAAACCTCGTTTTGTTGCCTTTACTGGTGACAGGTGAGCTGGTTATTTTTTGTTTAGGTTATTTTTTTAATTAGCGATTGGATCTTGATCTTGTATATATTTTAAAATCTTATTTGTATATCGTGTAGGCCTTCGTGATAATAATATTTTTTATGTAATTTTACTGTACTGTACTTTCAAAGTAAAAGCAGTAATGTTTATTTATAAAAAAAAACTTATTGTGTATGTCTGATTTTTTTTTCTATTTTATATTATTACTATGGTTTAAATAATTTCCAATATCATGATATACATATATTATTACTAACTTTAAGTTAAATTTAGTAGATAAGTTATTGTTATTATTATTCAAATATATAAAGTACAAATCTTATTTATTTGTAAAAACTAAATCATGCAAAAAAAAATTCGAAGAGTTTCTTGTATTAAGAGTTCCTTAAAATTTTCATACAAAAGATTCGTGCCATCGCCTCTCAATATTCTGTATTGTTTGAAGCGTTTTTCTATAGCCGAGATTAATACTGCGTAAGTTTATACTTTTCGAGTATAAAGCGGAGGAAGGAGAACTTGAGAGGTGTTTGCTCCTCTTATAACGTCTTCAGAATCACTTGTCTGAGCTCTGCGAGTAACTGTGTCTGTGGGGGAGCGAAGGTCATGTAAATATACCCAAGGGAAATGAGACTTCCTCTTGACCACAGATAATTTTTTTTTTTTTTAAAGAATTCGAATTGTAATAAACACCTAAACGATGTTGATATAATGTATACCAATAATACAAATATAATGCGGGTGACTCCACGAAGCATCGCTAGTATGATAGTGTAACTACAGAACAACGTTACATGATGTTGACCCTTAAGAACTGGCTTACATTTGTATTCATTGTACATTTTCATAATCTTAAAAACTTTTCTCTTAAAGCGATTTTAAAAACCTTTTTCGCAACGAACATACTTACAGACAACTTCAGTTGAGTACTAAAGTTCTTTGAATATTAAATACTTCTAGAATTATTTTCTTGAGTGCATGATTTATTTATCAAGTAAAAACATTTCAAGCTATAGAGTTCACACACAAGATCATTATCATAAGACCTTTGCTAGCTTATACTTATTAAATAAAATATTTATTTAAAAGTAAAAACGTTCGTATATAATTTGCGAACCTTTTTTTGTAATTTTCTGAATAAATTTTATGAATGTGATAAAAAAGGTTTTTATTAAGGAGTTTGTTATAGAATAATTAAATTAATTAGTTACTTACACATCCATATCCCTTACATGAACGAGTCACATAAAACTTTTTAAAAATAATATGGATTGGGTTAATAAGGATTTGGAGTCTTCAGTAGAATTTTACAACGTAAAGTCGGGTAATTGAATTACGTATTTATCGAAGTGCGTAGAAAATTGGATTTCTTAATATGTTCTTTGATCTGCATGGATGTCCCTCGGGTAAGGAGCCTTACAAAAACCTATTTCGACCGAATGCTTCCTTCGAATAAATATATCTGTTTTTGTAATCTCTGATTTATTTCATTTTTGGTTTCAGATAAAATACAGTTAGTATCTACTAAGAATACATAATATTTAGGATACTAGAGCATTCGGAAATCTCTCATGAGGTACGAGGCAGACAAAATTAGTATGAAAGTATTAATGTGTATAATGTAATGTATGTATAATATTAAAAATAGTAAGAATTAACAAGTTAATAAATGTTGTATATAAATGAGACAAAAATGATATCAATAAATTAATGTAGCCAAAATATTACAAATCTAAAAGTTGTGGATTTTTAAAATCGAGCAACATTGCATTTTTCAGATATGTAAATAAAAATGCCTTGCTTCATCATTCTATGATTTAATTAACTTTGAAGACTCGGTAAATAGCTTTCCAACTTAAATTATTTAAAAAATATATAAATTATTCAAGACTAAAGGAGATTAAAATATATTTAAACAACCGTTAACAGAAAAAGTTGTAGATTATTACTAAGATTTTAATCAACATGTTTATTGATTCATAAATCGTTATGAAAATCCAATAGAATGGATGCAGCAACTTCAAAAGTTCGAATCGTATTATAGTGTAGGTACATTACTTCATTCTTTTTTAGCTTTTAGGCGCAACGTTCACAAAGCAATTGTTCCACAATAGTCTTTTGAGCGTATGTTTTACGCACGAGCCAACAGTGACAGGACATGAAACAACTTTTATACTTCAATCGGCCGTACAGGAGAATATAAAACCACTATTAAAGGTTTACGATAAAATAACAACAAGGGAATAAGCATTGTTACGTTGATTGAAATATTGATAGTAACTGTTCAGAAATTCGTTTAGTATTCAATCATTTAATTGAATTTAATTTTATCCAAATCTTTGCTAAGCAGTTTAACAGGATGAATGACTTAAAGGGGATTAGTCTTAGATAGAATAGTTTGGTACACCGGGCTATCTAGCCCGTTAAGGCCTCATTGATATAGATACTGGTTAGTAGATTTAGTTTGTTTGAATGAGTTGGTGTCCATGAATAGCCAAGGACTAAAATGGATGACGCTTAATAGACTACAGAATCGAATAATTTTAATGTACCTATATTTTCCTATTTGCCCGTGAATATAATTTTAAAATATTTCCATTTGAATATGCGCAAATTGAGACTAGCTCCTCAAATTAATTATTTTGGATATTTAAATAATGTTTCAGTATTCGGCCTCCAAAAGTTTTGTACGTTATCTACTTAAATTTATAATGTTACTTGTTGTCTAAAACCTTTCAAACAAAAATCCCTTTTCAACAAAGTAACTTATAATTACTCATTATACAATGTATATCAATTTCTACCAGTTGAAATTATGAATATTTATATATTGAAATGTTTTGATAGAGATATGTAAGTCCAAAATCCAAACAGTAAGGAATTTGATTCCTTTTTTTCTTTAAAGGATAACGAGCTCCATGGTCGAGTGGTATGTACACCGGTTTTCATGGGTACGCCACTCTGAGGTCCCGGGTTCGATTCCCGGCCGAGTCGATGTAGATTACCATTAGTTTTCTATGTTGTCTTGGGTCTGGGTGTTTGTGGTACCGTCGTTACTTCTGATTTCCATAACACAAGTGCTTCAGATACTTACATTGGGATCAGATACAGAGTAATGTATGTGATATTGTCTCATATATATTTATTTACGAAAGCACGAAAGCACGTTACGAGGGGCGTTATAGTTTTAATCACAAAGTACAATAATATAATTCTCTTTGGTTATATAGCGGTAGTCTATCTTGCTTGCAGATGTCAACTTGCCGACATCGGGCAGATAGCAGTCGTAGGTAATATCCGCTCGACCTGATCGAATCCCGATTGATATTATTTCTCAATAACATTAGCTGAAGTGCATTTCAGGATAGTTCACGTGACTTTACTGATATCGAAATTAACTTCTACTCAAGTTCAATACCGCTGAACTGAATATTTTTTCCTCAATAATATGTTTTGGTGTTCTAGCAAACAATTTGATTATTTAAGACATTTTTTATTATTATTAAAATTAATTAACTCTTTTTTTATAAAACTCCACTTTATTAATAACATTAAATGTTTAAATATATACAGAAATGAACTAAAACTAGTTAATTTACAAATCTTGACTGCGTGGAATGGTGGCAAGAATACTTTATTAAGTCTTTTTTAAATTACTGTAGGACAAATATGATGTTTAAATTTAATCATTAAAATTTTAAAATTAATGTTTAAGAATTAATAATTATTATGTGTTACCTGACATATGTTCTTGAAGATGTTTAAACTACTTCTAACACGATCAATGCACTAATACACGTGATATAATACGTCATATATCCTGTGTATTTAATTACACAGGCTCAATCACAATTCGAAGAGAAACAAAGAAATGAGTTATACAAACACTTGTTTCTATCCATTGCATTTTGACGCATATAAAGCGTGTTTAGAAATGAAATTGTATGTCTGAATAAATCGTTAGGAAACATGTTCTTGAAAAAACACATTACAAACAAACACATACTTATAAACATATCTAATTCAATTCAATCGGTAGAGGACCACATTGGTCTTATGAGCAAATTTTGTCAACAGATAAGTCATGTCATAAGATATTTTTAAGATGTAAAAAAGACAAAGACATATATACATTAAGGACATATCATTCGTCTATTGCTTCGTTGGTTATCTACCAACATAAGGTTGGTATTAGACCAACAAAGGCCTCGTTCTCCTAGGTTCAACTGAAGGTCGGCTTATAGTAAGTTATTGAGTCATCAGTAACCCGAAATCTGGAAGTTGACAATGTTCACGCTTCCGTACCCTCAGAAAGCATGTACAGCTTTTGATTCTATTTCTAAGCGTGAACGTTTCCGGATGTGTCCGATTTTCCGTCCGATCAGATTACGAGTGAACTAGTCTTGATAAGCCGTCACAACTAAGAAAGTAATTAGGATATAATCAATAATTCGTAACAACATCTACCTTAAGTTTTTTATTTTTAATTAATAAACCATAAATACAATCTAGATGTATTATAGCTTTCTATGAAAATTTAAATTTAATATTATTATAGCATTATCCATATACAGCGTTTACTGTAGAGTTCTGTGAAATCTCTTAGAATACTATCAGGTACTAACCATTATCCAAATTGAGGTTAGGTTGAAGGATTTCAATAGATTGTCGAGACCCTTAACTTGTTGCTACAAACGATAATGACCATTATTCATAATATCTTTAAGCGACAAATTTCAAAGATTCTCGTTTGAAGTTGGGGTTTCAGTCAAGATTAAACTGAGTATTATTAAGTTGCAAAGATGTGGTCAAAGGCTTCTTACTAAACATATTTAAATACAAATGTTTCATATGATATATTTCGTTTGATAATTGAAGTATTTTTGTTTTAAATATTCGTATTCTAAATTAATTATAAAATAAAAACCCCTAAACATAGGAAATTGTATTTGTTGCTGATAATATACAGTAGAATTTTACGTTTAACTTACTTGTGTTTTTATTTGACACTAGGTATTTTAATTATAATTGACAAAATGTTGTACACCGGATTTGATTAGTAATAAAAAATATAATATCAATCAAAAATTACGATCTCGAATCTTTGCATACATAAAACATATAATTAATGAGGAATATGTAATACATTATTTCATCAACAACTTATCGTATGGTGTTGAGTTTTTTCAACCCTTCTTTGAAGTTTACACCCGTTTTCAGTAGATTTCATCATTTATATCATTCATTCATACCCTTTAACGCTATTATTTAGTATAGTTTTCTTCCATCAAAGGGTAATGATCTTGTGTAACTTAGGGTATGAGATGTCCCTAAAATATCAATTCTGAAAATTAACCTTAATGCCTTTACTGATAAAAAGATAAATGAAAACTATAAATACTACCATAAAGTCAGCATACATGATTGTATTCACGTCAGCAATACACTTTGTGCTACGTTTTAAAAACTGTAATTAATTTTGAGTGTTCAAATAAA
Source organism: Vanessa cardui (assembly GCF_905220365.1). Taxonomy (NCBI): domain Eukaryota; kingdom Metazoa; phylum Arthropoda; class Insecta; order Lepidoptera; family Nymphalidae; genus Vanessa; species Vanessa cardui. The sequence goes on along the minus strand of NC_061127.1, from coordinate 5,177,902 downwards.
CACACAAATTGTACATATGAGGTTGTAGGTAAATATTTGGACAATCATATTTTTGGATTGAGTTAATTCAGATGTTTGTTTTAATTTGTAGCTCGTAAACCAGACCAAAGCGAAATTTGCGCGTTGAACAAATTTTGTGGTTACATAACCTGAAAATTGAACGTTATATAATGTATTTGTATTTTTTCTATTGACAAAGTCCTGTTATATAACTCAACTTTGTATGATAGCGATTAGACAACAAATTGGAAGTTTAACTAAGTTCATTATTTGTAATAAGTATATTCGTTTTTATACATGGTAATATAGACCGAATAATAGGTTATAGATACATTATCTGAAAGGAATTCTATAGCTAAAAGTTGACCTATCTCATGTTAGTACAGGAGACATTATAGTGCGATCCCGTGGCGTCCGCTGAAAGGCGCAGAGGGTACCACTGGTTTTTGTAGCGGGTATTCCGGTGTGCTGGGGCGCACTCGGTGTCTTGGGCATCGGCGAATCCCACATATCCTTAACTTATCGTGGGGGAAACGCGTAGTGTGCTTTTCCAGCGAGAAAATAAGGGAATAAAAGAGCATAAACTTGTCCGTTAAAATTGGTGCACTATCTACTTGCTTACACATAACTACCTACCTCAATTCTTGCGGTATCAACAGCGTTTTTTCTAAATTCCAAATTTAGGGCTGCTACGGACAATGGAATAGCTTTTTCAACCAGGCTAAAACTGGAATCATAATGTCAATAGCCTTATTTGAAAATTAGAGGAGCAGATTTCCTATTTGACAGCCCTGTTAGAATAGTGTGTTCATGTGTTTCATTATTTTATTATAATATGATATAAATACTTTCAAAACCCGACAATTTAGACATTCCGCGGTTTCTGTTTAAGCATTAATTAGATCTACTGGTGAAACAGTTATGAACTAAAAAAACTTTCATGGCAAGGAATCAGTTCGGCGGTCAAAATGGTTATGAATGTTATAAAATGCCAAATTAAACTTTAAATTCCGTAAAATTAACTTCCTCCAACTAAAACAAACTTGAAACTCTACCGCTTTAAAACACACTAAAGGTCGGCTAAGCTTTAAAGTTTAACCATCCGTTATCTTATATTCTAGTCGGGTTAAACCTACCTAAGAATACGGTTGCCTTTTGTTGTAGGGATAATTACATTAATTGCTGTTGTTACTTTTAATTTAAATGTTTATCTGTCCTAACTACCCTACCTTATATGCCATAGTTGTTATTCCGTTTGAAGTGTCTAACACTTCTAATTTTCATTATAGAGACTTTATCGAACCAATATATTTGCTATTCTTCCAAACTATGCACATAGAGACTCATAAATATGTCTTTTTTAAATTTGGAACCCGATTGTGCTCGACCTATCTACACAAATCGATCAAGCCGTTTAAAAGCATTACATAATATTTCCAACTCTGAGTGAGACATATGAATGGTAGTAAGTACTACTACTACTTAAAACTAGCGAGTAAAAAAATAAGGAGCTAATACATGTTTCTATGTATGTAAGTTATCATAAGGTTATTATAATTCTGCGTCGTAAAATTCGAGGCCCATAAAAAAGACTTTTTTTCTCACAATTAATTAGAAGTATTGAGGAGAAGCAAAAATGTTAATTAATTTAGTATAAATAAAATACAGCTATGACTATCTCAAAAGCGAACTAAATCGTAGAAACTTATCTCTTGAAGTTTTATTTAGTTTATTAAGTCCAGTTAATAGAAAATAAAAATACTCACAGATTCAAAAAATATAATCATTATACTGTTAGTTAAAGTTTATTTGATATTTGTTTTAAAGTTTATATGAAACTTGTTTATGTTCGGCATTTGTTGTAACGGCTCTCTAAATTTTGTTATAAAAATATTCGCTGGTTGGATGGAATAATGATATAATATTCGATCGACCAAGAGACAGAATTTTTACCAAGATTGAAATTAAATTGAGAGTAACGTACAATGTGCACGGAAAGGCCTTTTAATACTTTGAAACTACTATTTCCTTACCAATATTATAAAAGTCTTTCGTTTGTTTGTTAATTTTAATTGGCTACTAATCAGCTGATCATATTTCCTAATTACATCCTCCCTCTTCACATTTGGTCAAAGCTGCGTGCAGAAACTATAAACATTACATTGATTTTCATATTTTTACATATTGGTAACAAAGAAATTTTAATTCCTCGTATACATCAATATGTAAGATATTTATTTATTAAAGAAGAAATTGATATAGAAATAAATATAACATAATCTTATAAAAGCAAGACCACTCAATGAGGTTATATAAGATCTTGGCAGCTGGTCCATAGATTAGTCCTTGCTCGTAAACAGAAAAGCAGTCTATAAAGGAGCTATTACATGGTTTTATTCGAGACCTTTTCTCTGAGGATGCTACGAAATAGGTGCGATAATGGGACAGGGACAGCCGTAATGGTGAATAAGAAGTTGGTTTAGGGCGTAAGGCCTGCGTTGTGTGACTTATAGAAAATCGATCGTAACCTAAGATATACAGACGCATCTGCTTGTATTTCGAGATGTATTTACTCAACAAACTCGCATCGGTTAAACTAAAATAAACAACAGGCTAGGATTGTAAAGGCCGTTGTTTACAGGGTCAAGTAAAAAAGGTTTCAACCTTCATAATATTTCACGTGACCCTTGTGTAGTACAAAAAGAGCAAAGTAATAGCCCGTAAAGAGTCTCAACTACAAGACAAACGTCTACTTTGTGTATGTCAAAAGAGAAACAATGAGAAAGCTGTTTAAACCTCTTAAAATAAAGCTGAACTTTTTGAATTTAATTTATTTCGGCACAATAGCGAGTGACAACAGTAACAAGTCTCTTCTCGTACAAGTCAAGCCTTTATTTCTTAATAGTTAATTACTAAACTCAATAGATCTGTTCACTAACAAAAGTAATCTAATTTCGTTGAAGTGTCGGTATTAACAAGTATATAATTATTATGCGACGTCAATTATTTTTTAGTTTGGTGATGAGTTGCGCGACATCTTGAGTGAATTGATTTTCAATTGTTGTTAAATCATTACAAGTTACAGTTTTACACAGTGCAACTAACTCATGCGATGAAAACTGAGGAAGATTCTTCGTCAAGAGAAAAACTTTGTCAGATGAAATTCTGTCAGACACCATCTCGTAGTAGAGCATCATAGTGTATTAGCTCCAAAATACTACCATACGAAAATAAAACTTTGTCGATAAGGACTTTTACAGATTTTTGCGTCCGTATCAAGTACCCTATTATTTATTATTCTACTATGTTTGAAATAAAAACTTCAGAATGTAGTTTTACGTAATAAAAAGCCACAAAATAAGCAAGTTTTCTTACGATAAAATTAAATTAAATTTTAAACTTTTTTTATTCGCAAAAACGCTGTCAATCATTTTGGTGACGTCACATTGATAAAAAAACAGTTGTGAATGCACGACTGGCACTCATTCAACGTTCACAGCTATAAATATTTGGTGTTTTTTGGAAAAATAATGAATTAAAATCGCTATGTGTAATGTACAAACAGTATTTAAACTCCAGTAAAGTTGTTTATCGAAGTGCCAGATGATATTGAAATGACAGTTTTCACCTATCTGGCGCCACTTCATGGCGGCTCGTGTTAAAACACGATTCACGGTCACGTGGTATACAGATTAAAAATCACGAATTTTAATTTTAATATGGAACAATGAATTGCTTTTATTCAACATGTATTATATTTTTAACAAATATAATTTTTATATAATTTTTAACAAATTTCACAACAGATTTTTTACAATAAAAGTACCCTAAAGATGACACCCGGCTTCACTTGCGTTTAAGGGTCGGTTCAGTAGTTAATTGATTCAGTATAAAAAAGTTATGTTCGTTCCTTTATGTTTAAGGTTGCTTGATACTGAATTTCATTAAATTAACTTCAGTTTAATTTGATTTAATTACTAACATAAAATAAATTTGTCTGAAAATCTAGAACAACATCGCATGAAGGCAATACATACAAAGCATACATAGGCGTAGTCCATGCTAAGTTAGCGCATCCATTAGTGGTCTGCAGCGCCGCGCAAACAAAGCTACTGTAAATGTTCATATGTTTGTCGCTTGCAAATTAAAAAACTACTTTTATTAACCAGTTCACGTTTCCACGTATGTTGACACTTTATTGATAAATATTAACTCAATTATATACAAGCCATAATAATACTATACTTGTTATTATTTTCACATAATTTGCACCCAATTTTGGTGTTTTCATTTAACTGTAATCATTTTAACTTATGTAACTTGCAGGTTGAAAAATATAAAAGTTTAATGTAGTTCTTATAAAAAGCGCTAAACATTGATTAGAGACAACACATACACAATTACAAGAGTCACAAATGAAAATTTCTGTACTTATATTTTAAAACTGATAAGTTAGAGAAAAGTTTGATGTTTATAAAACATCACGCTGCATATGAATTACGGATTCGGACCCAGTAATACAGATGACGTCATATGCAGCAGTGTTTGTTAATCAATAATCAAATTAATATATAGTGTTCACAGTGCTATTGTCTGTTACTAATTATTTATCTGTCAAATCTTAATTTTTTTACACGTTAAATTATTTCTATAATTAACATTTATTTTAAGAAACTTCACGTTACACATCAAAAAGATTTTACTTTATATCTGAGCGTGAAGTTCAATGTATGTTTAAGGCGAATTCGGAATTTAAAATAATCTGAAACTTTGGTGCCCTTAAGACGTCTTATAAACTTTTAACACGAAAATCGCTTTAGCAAACTGTTGCCATCCTACATGTTAAATAAGGGTACCATTCCTTTTGAATTTGGGGGCTTCGTTTGAATTTAATAGCTGCAGTGTTGTTTCTTACTTAATATTTCACCCGTGAAACGTTAAAAATAACTTTAAGACACAAAAATTTAGTTCACTCGGGCAGTCAAACAATTTATTTGATTATAACAACAACAACACAACAACAGCCTGTAAATTTCCCACCGCTGGGGTAAGGCCTTCTCTTCCTATGAAGAATTTTCCTATTGCTCTTCTCCCTTTGAAAATAAGGCTTTAGACATATACAACATGCTTTTCCAATGCGGGTTAGTGGAATACATAAGTGGCAGAATTTCCATGAAATCAGACACATGCAGGATTCCTCAAGATGTTTTCCTTTACCGCCTAGCACGAGATGAATTATAAACACTAAATAAGCACATGGATATTAATTGTTGTTTGCCTGGGGTCAACCCGCAATCATCGGTTAAGATGCACGCGTTCTAACCACTGGGCAACTTCGGCTCAGATTTGATTGTTTTATACTTAACATTTTCGTAAGATTGATACAAATTGTCAAGAATAGCTCGATCGTCCACAATAAGCAAAATAATTTCTGTTACAAAAGGCGTTTCTGAATACCTTTCCACTTGATGTTTGTTTTAATTTCAAAGCTATTTTCTTCGTTTCTTTCAAACGTTTTGAATTTATTTATGTAAGAGAAAAAAAATATTTTACTTCATATATACGATAAATTTTTATAAAAAAATGTCTTCATTCAATCAGAAAGTAATACTACGTACCTACATATGAATAAAGAATAAATATGTATAGTAATAAATTTAACGTATATCTTCAATTTATATTACAGAACAGAGGCGTACTTATGAGAAAATTCTATTAATGTAATATAAATTTTTTTTGTTGTTGTTATAATTCACAAGTTATAATAAATAACGATCTTATTTCTTGTCATTTTATATAGCTAAAGCGATTTCGTGGCAACTGGTTGTGACATTTGTTCTTTGCTTGTTTTTTTTTTATGTTAGACGGAAATTAAATATTGGATCAATTATACAAAAGTATAAGTGCTTTCAGGTATGTATGTATGCAATGTGGGGGTGTGTGTGGGATTGCGCCCAGATCCACCGGGCTTACCCACTAAAAAACCGGTACTCTCTCCGTCTTACGGCGAGCGGCAGGAGATCGTTTAGGCATGCTACCGTGACGCCCTGACGGTCGACCCGCCTATGCTGGCCTCCAACACTTAGGGGGGATTCCTGGGGTATGTATGTATGAAATAAGTCAAGTGTAATTCTTAAGAAAAATAACCATATATATTAATTTATAATAGAGGTACATTGTTGACTTTTTCACGTGTTATGTATCTTCATCAATATAACGTTACCAGTGTAAGTAATATAACCATAAACTGTAGATTTCCTACTGCTGAACTAAGGCCTCCTTTCCCTTTGAGTAGAAGGTTCACATATGGCTGAATTTCGATGAAATTAGACACATGTAGTTTCCTCACGATTCCTTCACCGCCAAGTACGAGATAAAATAAAAACACAAATGAACCACACGAAAATTAGTGGTGCTTGCATAATCATCAGTTAACATGTACGTATGTTCTAATCTCTGTCATCTCTAGTAATATAAACCAACCCTTAAATCGTCAATGTGCTAGCAACTTCGAGAAGGAAGATGTCTATTTTGCCTGTTTTTAAACTCACCCTTTAAACAATACCAAGCATTGCTGCTTAGCGGTAGAATATGTGATACGCGATAGTCAAATAAACTTAATTCAAATATTAAGATTAAATGCGTGTTAATCAAGCAATTGAAGCGTTTCTGACCCAGAAGGAGCTTTAATTTTGTCCACAGTATATTTGTCCTAGCAGTACGTTTGAACATTAATTAATTCCTTTGAAATTAATGAATCCTTAAATTATATTTTAATTAGAATTGAAGGTACTCTATTGAGGATAACAATTCGTAGTCAATCTAAAGATCAAATTATTAATTAAAATCTGGCGTTACAAATTAACGCTGTCGTAAAAAATTAACCGTTTGTTTGTTATTCATTAAGAAAGGGAGACTTATGTAGGTCAATGCGATATCGCTGAAACAAGCGGATTAATGTCGGTCGTTTTTGTCCAAATCTTAATATCTGATGCGTAATTAATTACCAGCATATTTTTTATATAATATATGACAAATCAATAATGCTTTTAATATATTACGTAAGTCCAAATAAAATAAAAGGTAAATCTAGAAATCAATTTATTATATTATGTTTTTACTTCTCTATGCTTTTGATTTTAGTAGAATTAATCCCACCAAAAACATTGAATGTAAAAAAATGCCAAGTCTCTCGATGCAGTCTTTCCATCGTAATAAGTTTTGAGATCTCATAGAAGCCAAGTCCAATTCAAATTATTATGTAGTTATAAATCAATATTTAGTAATTGTATCAATAGTTTTCTTTATATTATAATTATAGTGACTTGGCAATGAGCACAAATTAAAAGCTGCTTGCTGCCTGGAATTAAACAGACGAATTAAACAACGAAACAGCCGCAAATCGCTTCGAGAAAAGATGGTACGGCCGTGCCCGTTTTGCTCGAGACTTGGCTGGGGCACTGCCGTGCCCCCAGATAATCGTTCATTTGTAAAAAATTGTAAAATATTTTATAGCACATTATTTTTTCATTATAAGCCATTATAATTCATAATCTAGTCGAAGAATTCAATAAATTTCTTAAAATTTTTCAGGATTTAAAATGTATGTCACTTCCAAGATAATTCCAATTAATTCATAAATCTTATATGATATGAACCCAACGCCATATATAATTCTTATTTATTGACACATTCTGGGATAAATTTATTAAATATTTACCAACCAACTTTCAGAAATCATAAAAATGTTTTGGCTGCGACTGGAGCGAATTTACAGTTAGTGGGTCAGTGTGACCTCGCTCGGGCTCCAGACAGTCTCGACTCATCTCTGAACATAAAGTTTTTGTTATAAAAACAGTTTTTTCCGGGTATTACGTCAACGATGACGTAACTGCTATGTTTACTTACGCAAGTAACGTGATTTTGTTTAAGGGGTTAGTTTATAATTATATATCTTGTAATCGATTAGTTAAGCCTCACTGTTACTGTTAATTACAGACCTAACCCTTGGAAATTATTTCATTGGTAGGTTGGCCTTTTGACATAAAAAGTTAACGGAAACACGGCTATGGTTGTTATATGCAAAACCACTATTTGTTTTTCATTTCGTATTAAATTATGTATCAAATATTTTACTCATAAGAGTTATTCCACACGAGCGTATAGAAAAGTTTAAAATAAATTCCATAAAATGAAATTATTTTGTATAACACGATGAAGAACCTATTACAATTCGTTTAGAGAAATTATGCAAATCAGATTATGAGCGCTCGCTAACAAGGTACGATGTGGCAAAGATTGTTACTTAATTCAATTTTGCCCGACTCTTGCGAATCCTTTGTGTCTATTGAGGTGACACTCATTGCTTTCTAATTTGACATTGATATAAAAACTTTTTCATGGAAACCTTATTATGTTTGTAACAATAGTACCGATTATCATTCTATTCATAGTTAAATCACTAATATATTACAATGTCCGTCGTTGTTGCTTCAATATATGAGATATATCATATCATCATCATCCTCTTGTCCTTATCCCAATTTTACTTGGGGTCGACACAGCATGTGTTGTTCTTCCATACTTTTCTGTCTAACGTCATCTCACAAGTAAATTTTTTTCTAACTATATCGTCTTTCATACAATCTATCTATCGTTTATTTGGTCCTCTCCTACCTCTATATCCATCAAAATCCAGGCTCTAGACCTTCTTCACTATATGATCATAAGATATATCATGTCCAATAGAAGAAAAGAAAAAAGGAAATTTAAAATATGCTAATAGATAGATGACATCACTTCATATCTAATCCCTTTCGCCACAGTAACAAATAAGATCTAAAACTGTTTTTTATAAAATAATTATACACTGTTAACGTATTGTGTGCAAAAAGAAATCGCCATGTTATTTGCCAATGCGGGAAACATATGACGAAAAATAATATGTTGATTAATATCCAGTTTTAATATATTTCTGGGTTCTGATTAGGGCTTAAGTCAATAAAACACAGATGAGATTTTTCAAATTTATTTTTCAACCTAACATTTCGTAACTTCCATAACTCCACAGATCACCAGCTAAATGTAACAGGTGTACTCTAATGAACATTGTTCATACCTCTTAAACTTATTATACAGTCAGTACCGAAAAAACAATTAAACATTTTATCACGAAATTTGCTTTTATCACGAAAATACTATTCTTAATTTTACTAAATTCCATTTAATCAATTCATTTTACATGAAATATATTTTTTTTTATGTTATGTTATGTTAATGGAAAAACCTACAGTTTCATTAAGAATGATTATTGAATTGTATCTGAAAATACTGTGTATAAAAGGAGCGTGGAAGACAATTTATGTAAAGAAAAAAAGTAAAAAATACAAAAAGAAATAAAAGCAAGAACAATGCGAAACAGAAATGCAATAGTTGAATTTCCCGTAATTACTACAAAAGAATTATATAAAAACCTTTTTATAACGAAATTAATAACAATAGTGCTGAAATATTTTATAATGAAAGAAAATTTGGAATGATAGTATCTGATTTGGAAGTAATATTTGAAGTACAAAGTGAAATGTTTAAAGAAATGTAACATTTTTTAGGTATATAATTTGTTAGAACTACAATATACATCAAGTTTGAGTCTATCATCGATTCACAAGCTAATATATTAGAAATAGGAAAGGCACAGTCGAAGTATAAAATTTATTGCTGACTTCCCTAACTAATGACATCTTTCATAACGAACTACACACGTTATAATAAAATAACATATATTGAGAAGAAACACGGGTGGTGTCTTTCGAATTTACTTAAAAACCGATACTGAGCATAGAGTAAATAGAATTTCAAAGACAATACACAATAGAATATAATATGTAAATAAATGTAATAAAACATCTGTAAATTTGGCACCGCTATTAAAATACATCGCTACATACAAACACTAGGATTATCCAAACCTACTGAATTCGACAAGTGGTTCACGAAATCGTTTTATGTTGTATCTGCTTTGTCGGAATTGTATTTTACAATTCGAATGTAATTCTACGTCCTAACATGTGCGTATTGCCAGTTAAAATCTAAATAAGTACATGTTTTTGTATGAAAATAGGATTCATTTATATTCAGAAAATATTATTTTTGTCTTAAAAGAGATTACTCAATTCGCGAACTTTTGGTTCTGTTTTTAATACTAATAGATTGACATAGATTTAACTAGATATAGTTCACTACGAGCCTAAACAGTCCTTTACTACATATTGGTATAGTAAAAACTAAATATTAACATATAAAACAACATTATAATAGGCTTTTCAAACCGTTAACTTATATAGATCTAAATTTCAATGATTCGAAACCCGTACTTAAAATTTAAATTAAACCTAACATTCGACACCTAAAACATAACTACAAACATCAACTGAAACTAAACATTATCACACGCAAACAGATTATTCGTTGAGGATTTACAGAGTCCTAAAGTAAAATTTACACAACGAATCAAACATTAACAGCAAGCACCGTACGAATAAATTACTAAAACAAGTTATGAAGTATTAGCACTCGTAGAAAACATCCCACCACCACAAAATTGACTAGTTCTAACGGCTACCTAACTAAGTTAAAAATTAAATCTTAAATTTATTAAAGTCTCTCGATAAAATCATCGAACCGGCCGCAGTGGAAAATAAAGGATTTCGGAATAGATCAGACGAAAAGAATAAAACAGGTCCGAACAACAAAACGAACACACACTCAATCGGTTAAAAAAGTGATCAAAGTTTAGTTCATCCTTGAAAAAGTCACCAAATTGTATTAAAATCGTTCACTGTCACTTTACAACCGAGTCCAAACTTTTGAACGATACATCACTCTCGCGGAAGGAAAGCGGGGGAGTCGTATGGAGAGGGAAGAGGTCCACACCTAGAATCTCGATTTAGGTTGATTCAGATGTAGACTTCGTGGTGTTGCTGCGGCCGGCCCCGCCTGGACTAGGAGCCACGCTCCGATAGCTCCACGTCTTCCAACTCCGGCCTAACTGAATCGATCTTCCGTCTTTCGGCTATGACGATCCTGATTTCCTCCTCTTCAGTTATTGGCGGATCATCAGGGGAAAGCTGTGGAGAAGTGCAGGATGCACGCGATATGTCGTTCGGCGCACCTGACTCCGTGGACAACCTTCGCTTAGAATTGCCTCGTCGGATGCTCTGCCTGGTAGTTGGGACCGCGAGCAGAACCGGAGCTGGTCGCAAGAGTCTCGTCTCCTCGCCACGAAGTGAGTTTCTCTTATCAGCCCGCTGTCTTCTGTTCTGTGCGAATGAATCTCTTCGCGGTGGACTTCCAGGTTCGAGTTCGTCGACATCATCGGCATCGATGAAACGAGCGTCCTCCTCATAGAGTGCGGCCGGAGTCTCAGCGGAGTCCTGCCGACGTCGTCCGAATGCATGAGGCGAGAGAGAAGCTCGTCTTTGCGGTAGAGCCGCTGGTAGTAAAGCATGGTGCGAATGTAGTGTGCGTCGTCTGCGTGCGGGTGAGGGTATCGGCTGTTGCTTTGGCTCACTATAAGTGAAATTTGCCGGAAGGGAGGGTACCTTATTCAAAGGCCGAGGTGGTGAAGTACATTGCTCGAGTGCGCGACACAACGCTCTATCTTCTTCATCGTCAGCTTCTCGTTCCAGTTCGCGTTCCAGTTCCACGTCCATATCGATTTCGTCTTCCATTTGCTTATGGGATTCTTCTAGGTGTTTCATGAGGACCTATAAACGAGAAAATAATGCATAAAAATATAATATTTAACAATGTCTTTTTGTATTATTGGTGTTGTAATTAACTTTAAACGAAGTAAAACTTACGGCTACTACAACGTTGACGAGGACAAATTGTGCCATGAGGACGAATACGACGAAAAATATCGGCGCAATAATAGTGGACACGCAACAGTTCCTCACGCAATCTACGGAACTGTCGCAGTCTTCCCGTAGAGTGTCCTTCATAATGCCGTTCCAGTTATCACCCGTCGCTACCCGGAACAATGTGAGAAACGCCATTCCAAAGTTAGCGAAATGGGCGTGTTCCCCGAGACCTAATGATGTTACAATTATTATTATTATAAAAAAAACATACCTATTTAAAACCTGATGGACCGATCTAAATATATTTCTATACTTTTACTAACCTTGACAAGGAATCTCATCTGAGCATTCGAGTCTGCCGAACAATTCAACACCCAAGGCCGCGAATATGAAGAATAAAAGAAAAAATAACAGGCCCAGATTTCCGACTTGCGGCAACGCTTGCATGACCGTATCTAGCAGCGCCCTTATACCTTTTGCCATCTTTAACAACTTCAACACTCTGGCAATCCTCAACACACGCATAACCCTCATTATTGTTGGATTAATTGGTATTATATTCGTTTCCAGTTCCTCTAAAACTATCCCCACAATTGACAGTATTACAATTATAACATCAAGTTGGTTCCATTTATCTTTTAGATAAATTTTGAAACCGAGCGCTACAAGTTTCATAGCTGCTTCTAGTATGAATACGGCCGTAAAGAAATAATTAAAGATCTTCAATGCGTATTGCAAAGCTGGTGGCATTCTATAGTATTCAATAGCCATGGTGACGACGTTGAGGCCGATAACGCCTGCAATAGCCAAGTCGAAGTACTTGGAAGTGACGACGTTATGTACAAAGAGACGGTATTGGGAGTAATCTGAATAGTAAGGTCGTTGATGCATTTCTGTAACAAAATCAATATGTGAATAATTTTTTTTATGAGATTCACGAAATATGACTATTTTTGCTGTATTTTTTTTTTCAAAAACGTATTATAATCGTGTCATAATGATGACAGACATCTAAAAAATAACTGTAAAATAATAACTACAAGGTCCATTACATTACGGATTCAATGATTATTATAGAAATGAAAGATAGAATAATTCAATAATTCCAAAGCTATCACGCTAAGTTTTTGGTACTATATCCGGTGAGAGTTTCTTTTAGATATTTACTCTCAAAAAATTGTAACTGCGACATATTTCTTACTTCGTCTTTTCTTCTCCATTTGTAGAGCTCGTTTAGCAGCACGTCTAACTCTCTCTTCCTTCTCCTGTTCTTCTCTGCATCGATGAAAGTTCTCCACAACGACTCCCACAAACATGTTCAGTACGAAAAAACCCACCAGTAGTATAAATGCGATAAAGTAAAGAAGACGCCATTCCGAATAATTTATTATCGGCTGTTGAAAAGGAAAGTCATTAATTAGTGAGGATCACGAGAACGAGTTTAATTCATCGATTATTTAAATACATCATTTAATTGTAAAAAATAAATATACACTAATGATATTGTAGATACATATAATATAGTCATGGAAAACAGACAGATTTTTTTTATTTCAGACTTTCATGTAACGACGAAACAAATAAAGTAGATAAGTTGTTCGTATAATATTTTTATTTCACTCTGTTATTCTAATATATAGGTATATATGTAGCTGTTGAAACGTACCTGTTGATCAACTCCTACAGCGTCGAGACCCGTATACATAATATTAACCCAACCATCTCTCGAACTAAGGACAAACAGTGACATCAGAGCTTTACCCAAATCGTCGAAGTTATACTTCCTGTTTACCCACACGTTGCCTTCTATCGCCAGACAATCGGATTTATTCCTAACAGATTTTATATTCGCGCCTTCGCAATAAAAGAACGCCCCTTTGAATAACTAAAAAAACACGATTTATGTAAGCTTGTGTGGTGTGTATTTCATGTTGTCATATAAATAGTTATATGACAACATGAAATACAATAACATTTATGAAAATAAAAAAAAAATCCTTATGATGAACAAAAATACATCTTCAAATGGATGATGGCATTATTATTGTATTAATAATGTGATACCAACCTGTACTCCCAGTATACCGAAAATTATAAAAAACGTACAACATATAAGTACAATATTCCCGATGGGTCTCAGTGATGATAACAATGTTTGAACCACTAACTTCAAACCAGGGGCTCTGTTTATTACTCTCAAAGGCCTCAATGATCTTAATAATCTAAATACCTAAAATAAATGATCAATTAAATGACTTCAATTTTTTATAATATAAAATATCTAATATTTAAAAAAAACAATGTGAGAAGGAAAAATAGTAAGTTTTAAATAACTCTACACACAGTGTGCGGTCAAAATAATTCGTAGATATACACATAGCAGAGATTGGAAGTATGCAACGGGTCATGTGATTTACCTTTTCCAAATACCTACCCTTAAAATTCCAAATATTCGTGGACTGGATTCAGATACTAAAGACATTAATAGATCAATAATAGATATAATGACGAGCGACCCATCCATTATGTTCCATCCTGAAGTGAAATATGCTTCCGATCCGTAAAACATTCCAGATGCCACCACCTTCATAGAATAGAATGAAATGAATTTAATAAAAGACTTATTCTGAATAAAATAAAATTACATTTAAATGCACCTGAACAGAAAGAAAAACATTTTATATAAAGAATGTCAAGTTATTAAATTTAAAATAAGAATAAAACTAACCTTAATAAACATTTCGACCGCAAATACAACGGTGAAAACGTAGTTAGCACTTGATAGGAAGGACCTCTCTTTAGAATCAGGAGGAATATTAGGTCGCTCCATGGCTAGTGTTATGCAGTTTAAAGCTATGAACAATAGCACTATGTTGTCGAACCAACTTCTCGTAACCATCCACGTACATAATCTCCTTATCCTAGAAAATATCACGTTTTAGGGAGTTTATACTTGAAAGATAATATTAAATTTCTAAGAACGGAGATTAAAAAAAATGATGTATTTAAATCGTGTTATTTACGATACCCAAAATGACTAAGTTATTTATCTTCTGAAATAAGGTAAAAAATATATCAATCTTTTATTATTTGAAAGGTAATATAAGTTTAACTCCGGCTTTTCAAAGACCGATAAATTATAATCAATTAGACACCTCGCTGCACTCCGTGAGTATAATAGCAATCCTCCGAGAATTCGCAATCTCCTCTGATACGTTAATTGGAATTCCCTAGACGGATTGATGTCAAGTTTCGAAGGCAATAATACAAATTCAATAAGCGTCACTTTAACCAATATTTACTTAATGTTTTGTATACAATGTGATTATCCAAGTCAATAAAAATGTATCCATATTTTATTCCTTACTTGTTATTTGGAGCAAATATGTAAAGAGAATAATCCTCTTTTTCCTTAAGACACCCCGTCGGCTCCATAAATCGAAAAAGGTCCTTAAATCTAAACTGCCGTCGATCGAATCTCGATGAGAAAATACAAATATTGTTGTTTATTGTGACCTGAAAATGGGTATGTTTTAAATATTCTTTTTTACTTTTTGCCATTATTGAATATATTTTGTTTTTAATATAATAAGTGTGGTCGATAATAATCTATGATATAATAATAAAGTCATATTTTCGACGAAATAAAAACAACTATTTTGATGGGGAATATAAAATCTTCAGTTATTGCTGTACTTAATTTACTATTTAAAGTAATAATAATAACATTTACATCTTCGTTGATTTGTTTGATCAATGGCAAGGCTTGATTATTTGGCCGTAATGAGTCGTTTCGTGGTCGCGGTGGTATCGGAGTGAGTTGTGGCGTTGTCGGCGTTAAGTTACTAGCTTTTACTTCGGATACCGTCGTTACTGAAACAAATATTTATATAATTGTACCTAAAAAGTTGATTGTTCTAGTTTTATGTAGCTATACATGGTTCCGTTATTATTTTATAACACAACTAAAACAAACTATTAATTGGGTGAAATAATATTATACTAAGTTTATCAAACTTACCTGTTAAATAATCATTTGTAAGAGATAATCTATGTGGTGGAGCTTTAACGGTGTCTAGTCTCACTGTTGAGTCTGATGAAAATCCAGCTTCTGGTGCTTTCCAGGATACCTTCAACGTAAAATATGTTAAATAATCTGTTTCATTTGAAATGAACCATATTTTTATATTTTAATATTATGTTTAAAATTATTTTGTAATACGTTCGAAGAGAGAAAATAGTGGTATGTGTATATTAACATAAATTTTACAGTGATTTGTGCGAATCATAAACAATTTCAAAATAAATTTACCAATTGGTTTAATCATTAGACATTTATGGCTTTTAGTAAAAATATTTCATAGCAGGGGTTGAAAAGATTATTTTTTTGTGTTACTGTATTTTGTTTTGAAAGATCCAGTCTTAATCCTCAGAGTTGGAGTCTTAGTGGTGTTTGAATTGTCATTGTCAGGTAATTTGCTTACCGACCTATACTTAATAATAGAAACATTTTTATATGATTTACGTACATCTGGTAGTATTGGAGTAGTATGAGCTGAAACTCTTCTCGCTGGTGGAGCAAGAACTCTTGGAGCCGGCAACTGTGCTTTGGATCGATTATTCGGGAATTCTGACTGTGTATCGTTCTTGATTACCATCGAAGATGAGAGAAGTAGTTCGTTCTTTCTTAAATTTGATCCTATGGACAACCAAACATAAATTGCTTTTTTATAACATCGATGAAGAAAAATGTCGAACTATACCATGCTTGTATGTCAGTTGATAATGCCTATTTAGTACTTGTTTTTATCCCTTTATGTTAGACAAAATTCTGAGTTAATATTATAAAATACCGTTTAGTTTCATACCATTGCAAGCTGTGTGATCACGGCCATTATTTAGTATAACAGCGTCTGAATCAGATCCTGTTCTTTGCTTCTTGCGTCGCAAGCTTGGTCTCGATAGACGCCAGCTGTACCCCCGCTGTACTCTGCATTTGTCATCTCCATTTATAGTCGGAGTAGTTATTGCGAGACTTCTGTAATTTTACTTTATACTTGAATAACCGAGCTTATAATACTTGGTACTGTATTCAATAAAATTCATTTAAAAATTTCATTGTCATTCTGACTCTGTATTGATTTTGACTTACTTTTGTGAACTCAGCAGACTCGACTTGTCACTTACGTTCAGACAATTATCGTCTTTAGCAATAGTCACCTGTAGGTTTTTTTCTGGAAGCATCGGAGAAGGTACGGATCTTGGTGTTGTGGGAGTGGATGCGGGCGATGTAGATCTGGATGGTGGAGGAGCGAGGGACAAGGGCGGTGGGGCAAGAGACATTGGAGGAAGTCTGGCTTTCTCAGCACCTAACTGAGCTGCTGCAGAATGAAGGGTCAGAGTGTAACTATTGGGTGGTTTTAATAGACCTGGTATGCTGGTACACTGAAAACAAATAAAAAGTATATATAAAATTGAACAGTATATTTAATACTAAGTTATTCCTTTAAATAGTATACGTACAGAACTCCGGTCAATAGAATCTAAACTCGACAGCATTGTTGATCTTTCTAAGGTCAAAGCTACATTAAAGTCCCTGAATGTCGTTCCAGGTTCCAAAGTTGTCGATGGTGAATCTTGTGGTGTAGCCGCTGTGTGAGTAATCATCGGTACAACTGTGCTGTTCTCAGTGTTGGCTAACATTTTTGATTCCTAAAAGTATTTACAATCATTAGCGAAATAATATTTAGAGAAGTATCTTATCTATAATTTCCTAGTTATTGATTTTTTTATATCAATTATACAATGCATTGTATAATTGATTTTATAAATAAGTTTACATATTATAATTTATATTATATACTTTTGTTGATTAATATAGTTTTCTGGTGACGTAGTATGACGACTAAAAATTCGTTTTTTTTTTTAAATCACATTCTTCTTTTAAATTCTGTCCTCAATTTTCTTTCTTCAGTCTTATTGGATGAAGGTAATTGATCCTTAAGTTGAAACATGTTGAGAATAGTGCGAATGGATTGGATTGAATTGAAACCGTTTTCTTCTGATTCAATACCTTTTCAAACAGTTCGTTTATAGAAAGTCTCGACTTAATGCGACTAGGTGTTTCTTTGTAGCACATGTATCCGAATCGACGGTCGGAAGTCGATTTAAAAATAAAAGTATAAAATCGAAGTCCTATAATGAATATAATGAATATATATTTATATAATATATAAATGAATTCAATGAAATACTTTATTATTTCAGAATATACATTCCTATTGATTTCAGAATTTGTTTATTGTGTTGTATTATATAAAGATTGTAAATCTGTTTTCGATGTAATTAAATAAACACGAAGTATTATTGGTACACACGTCAAATCTTAATCTCACAAAGATCGACTTAACATATTTTATACATGAGTACCATCGCCATTGCCATTTACGTACAATACATATCTCAAACCGCTAAAATAAATCTTGTACAGAAATTTCTTAATTCTAAAAAAAAATTCACACATTTTTGCGTTGGAAATCGATGTTAATCTTCTGTTTATAAATTTAAAAAATAACGATACGGTATTTTCGAGTAGAAATTAGGTACACGGTAAAGATTTAATTCTTACAAAAACGAGTTTCAATATAAAGGATACTGAAACTATTCGTTTTTGTGAGAATCACTGTTTCAACAAAAAAAAGGTATTTTATATTATTTAAAAATTTACCTTTTGTATATTACACTTATTGGATTGCGCGCAATCTTTGCACAGAGATGGATGATGAGCAGATGATTTAGTTTTACGTCGAGCTTTCGCGGTCTTATCTTTGTGACCATTTACGTCGTCTTTTGCTTTCCTCACATCGTCTGCTGATTTCCAGTAGTTCTTTATTTCGTTCTGCGTAAATTATAATTAAGATTAAACGTTGGATAAGCCGATATGGCCCAGTGGTTAGAACGAGTGCATCTTAACTGATGATTGCTAGTTCAAACCAGGGCAAGCACCACTGAATATTAATGTGCTTAATTTGTGATAATAACTCATCTCGTGCTCAGCTGGGAAGAAAAACATCGTGAGGACACCCGCATTTATCTAATTTTATAGAAATTCTGCCATATGTGTATTTCACCAACCCGCATTGGAACAACGTGGTGGAATATGTTCAAACTTTTTATTCAAAGGCAGAGGAGGCCTTAGCAGTGGGAAATTTACAGGTTGTTGTTGGATAATTCTTACATAAACATCGTTATAGTGGATACTCTGAAGTTTCAGAAATCAATACACGTATAAAATAGTACGTATGTATACATTCGACAAAAATCGTGTGTTGAATAAAATAAAGTCACCTGGGAAAAACTGTCACTGGAGTGAGATCCTGAATTGGATTCATCGTATTGTAATTCGTTGTTGTCAGAAAAACATTCGCTAGACAATTTTGATTTAGCCAATTCGCGTTGCTCGCGTTCCCTTCTTTCATTTCTCTAAAAACGAACATTGAAATGATCACTTCGAATATTGTTCAATAATTCAAAACTACATTTACATTTCACGTAATGTACCTCTGAGCTAAAGCCCTCTACGAGGATAGCTACGAGTAAGTTGAATAGAACGTAGTTGCCGAAAGTCATCAAAGCTACAAAGTACAACGCAGCCCAGTGACTCGTTTTTTCCATACCGTTAAATAATACAACATTCCAATCCTCCTGCGTTAATACCTGTAAAATCGGAAATGTATTTAAAAATTTATAAAATAAATAACGATTCAAACTACCACAACATGTATTTTCAAATATTTCCGTAATAAATCATAATAAGCGAGGTGTGCTGTCGTATTGTGTATAAGTCGTGCCTTAACTTTGTGGAAAAGTTGTTAGTATAAATGTTAAGAAAAAAACGAATCGAACAAAAACAATTGTAAGTTAAGAACGTGTTAGTGTTAATAAGTTTCATGTCGTCGTGTTAGTGTTCACAACAATTTACACATCAATGAAAGGTAACACAGACGGCGGTTGGAGTACACAAGCAAAAAGGGTCCAGCATTACTAATATTCTATAAGCAAGATGCACTAAATTCTAACTGCTTGTTATAAATGCACTGCATAAAACTAATAAGTACTCGATAAACGAACTACTTAAGCGAGTTTCTCGTTGTAAACATTCCCAAAGATTTTAACTGCAATATATTAAACCAATTTATGAAGACAATATTCCAAGAATATTAGAAATCGTATTCAAGACGAGAAACACGCGATATCTACCCTCTAAAAGCCAAGTTCGAACGGGATCGCAAATAAATCGACAATGTAACTTTTTATTAGTCTCTCAAGACTTACCTGGAACACGGTGACAGTTGCCCAGAGAATATTATTAAAATGTTTCCTGTCGCACTCACACTTGGGATGGTGCGAGACGATCTCTGGGCAGGTACAGTCCCGTTCTGATCCGTTATCTTCGACGTACTTGCAAAACTTACCACCGAATAGATACATGCCGAGAATACTGCATGATGTGGGCCCGATGAAAAAATGAAAGAAAAACAAAATGCTATGCGCATACGCGACCGAGTCGTCGAGACGATGTAAAGTGCGTACGCGACGCTAACACTGCAACCCCATTTTGAACGATGCATACTTTAATTTAAGGTCGAGAGTTGAATAAAACCGAGGTGTCGTTACGTACAAGATAAAAACATGTAACAAAATCATAATATATGAAAATTAATTTATTTTTCTATTATGATTGTCTCCACCGTAAATTAAATAAACATGAACGAAACAAAACATATTACAGTCAAATTAGTTAAGCAGTGTTATCGCCGTTGATACGCCACCATCAACGGGCATGTTAATAAATCTAAATTAAATCACGTATTTATATATCGTTATTTAGTGCAAGTTCCCCATAAAGTATTATCTTAATTAGCATTCATCTTTATATACTGCCTCGTTATCTCTGAATAATCAAATGCAATAAAATAAAAATTGAAAGAGAAAATAGGCAAACGAAAGTGCATAAAAATATAATTTAAAAAAATGTCATTCAAATACTTTATGATTCATTGAATGTAAATATTGACTCATTCATTTAAATGCATTAATGATGCCTCGATGCAAAAATCAATAGTATAAATTATAAGTTTTGTTAAAATATAAAAAACAATTATTTATTTAATTAAGGAATTAAAAATTATTTTATTCTTAAAGTAGAGGAAAGAATCGGAAATAAGGTCGACGTTGAAACAAGGAAAAATGCAGGATATCCTGACGAAACAAGTGAAATTGCTGAAAAAAAGGAGTAGCAAAACAGTGAAAAATTATTGACTAAAATCTTCCAAAATAACTTGTTTCATACAGACCTAAATAGAAGCAGCATGCAAAGTGATAGAGAGTTGTTTTAACTGAGTACAGCTGTAGTGGAATCAGAGGAACTGACGAGGGATAACCCGCGACTCGGCTCTTTCAACCTAATCTACCCTACGAATTAACCAAGCTCTCAGACTAAGAATGTGCTTCGACAACTTTTGATGGGAATACTGTACGGCACAACATAGGTGAATCGTGATACTAAATGATGTTCGAACTATCTGTTACCAATGGTACTATTTCTGTACTACGCGGGTTCTAGAATAGCGGTTACGCGTCTGAACGCCTGTTTGACAACGCACTGAGCTGCAAGTTGGATTGCTTCAATACAACATGTGCACAAAATTTCGTCTAAGGCCAAATATCTTGCAGCATAGTGACAAGTCGTTTGTGTACTCGCGGGGTTAGTCGACAAGCCGTCACAAGGACAATCGTCAATGAAAATAATTGTCATTCTGTCGTGAGTGTTTACTGCTAACGGACCCGTAAGTAAGCGTTTAGTAATGTTGCAAGTTCTGTCTGTTTTTGGATTGTCTGTTAGGTACTTTAATTTAAAATGTGCAATACCTGAAACACCGTGACAAAGGCCCACAAGAGCGTATCAAAGTTTTTTCTGTCGCACTCTACATCGCCCTCTTCATCTTTCTTGCAGAATTTGCACCCGAAGAGGTTCATACCGAGGATGCTGAACGTTATCACGCAATATACGATTAGATAAAAGTGCGATTACTACAGTCCTTTCGATGTTATAGGAGGATACATTCATAACTGTATTAAATATATAAGTGTAGGTTAAATCTAAGATGATATGTGAAAAGTGCAAGGTGTAAATTAACCGAGTGGACAAGAAGCAGGAAGCATGAAAGTCTATTACAAATAAGATTAAGAAGAAGAGAAAAAGTTGTAAAGAGTGTGGATAGTGGTGGTGTATGTACCGTTAAATGTCAAAAGTAGAAAAGGCTAACAGATAAGGGTAAGGCAGAAATGAAAACAGGAGAAATCACTCACAGTTAGATAGTGCACAGGTTAGGATGCGGGTGTGACAGTTAAGTAGAAACTATTTTATATTTTATGAGGTGTCGTATAAATCTTCACTGTCTACGAAAAAAAATATTATAAAATCAAACATTTTTTGATCGCTATATTTTTTATAGTAGTCTAACTGAAACTACTAGGGCTACTGTAGAAATAAGTAACGCTCATTTTACAATAAAGGGACGAAAAGTTTAAGATTTTCAAGAGCGGAAAATAATATCATAGATATATAATAAATTTGTAGATAACAGAAAACAAAACAAGAAAAACAAAGCCTGTTTATCAGATTAAGACAAGTTAAGAGAAGATTGCAGTTAGTCGCAAAGTTGACAGAGAATCACTTTAGGTCTTTAAGATTATTAGATAAAAAAAATAAAAACAAAAAAATAGATATATTTATTATTATTATGTTCAATTTTATACCGATTATTATTTTATAATCCTTCCCTTTATAACTTTTTTAACTTCATGCATTTTAATTTTATAAGTTTTAGATATTTTTTAATAACCTAATTTAAATTTGATATGATTACCCCAATACCTTGCCCGAAAAATAATAAAATCAACCGTATCATTGATATCGATGAAAGCATATATACGAAATTGTCAGTATATTTACCTGAATATAAAAATAAATAGGACCAGAAGCGAGAAGAAGACGGCGACGTTATCCATAGTCCGCAACATGACAAATAGTTGGCGTCTAAGATTGGGCATGAAGCGCACTAACTTTAAAATGCGCAAGAGTCGAAACGTTCTTAGCACTGATAGTCCTGAACTTCCAGCTAAATCATGTTCGTTACCCATACTTTGCGCTAGTTCAAATGCACTATATAAAAAAGTAAATTTTAATGTATTACCAAGAACGGATATGTCAAATTTTATAGGTAAGATAATATTCACCTTAAGATCACAATAACGCCGTCGAACACATTGAATCCATTTGATATATACTTAAAAGGTCCTTCAGCGATAATTTTAAGAAGCATCTCTACTGCGAATATAGCAGAGAATACAATATTGCTATATTCAACGATAACGGTTAATTCTTCTGGTTGGTTATGATATTCAATTCCCATCGATAGTGTGTTTATTAAAATTGCCAACAAAATACCTTTAAAACGTTTAAATGCTACATTAGTACCTTTTTTACATGAATGAATGAATAATTACCTATTGTTGATGTATATATAAATACCTTGTTGAAAATATTTGTGATTTACAATTTGCTTAATATGTTTTCTCAATAACGAAAACCGTTTCATTATCAACCGCCATAATCTTACACAAGCATTGATAAGTCGACCTTTCTTTTTTTCAGCCGCCGCTGCTTCAGCTGCTATTAGTTCAGCACAACATGAAAAATCATCTATTTCTACAATCTGTAACAATAATAAAAAATTACGTGGTGAGTAAAGTAAGCAGGAATGCTGACTTAATATTTATTTACATTAATATTATGAATACCTTCGCGTCCAATTTGTCTTCACCAGCTCGTTTGCTAATTCCTTTGGTTAGTTCTTCGAAGAATGAATCTAAAGCGACTTGCCCAGTTGGTAAGGCGGCTGACAAAGCTCCAGATAATGCTAGTAGTTCTTGACATGACATGGTTCCACCAGCAGCTGCGCGTTCTTCCGCTGTCTCTCCTGCTGGCAGGTCGAACTCTATGCCCAAAATTAGAGTCACTACTGTGCAGATATACTAATTTTACACATATATAATCTAAAGGAAATTATTAAAAGTATCATTAGATTGATTATATTTTTTTATAACCAAAAAGTATTTACATCTTATGATACTTATAATGAAACTAAATCTAACATCTGAAGTGAACGATATGGAACTTCGATTGTTTTACGAAGGTACACATTAATATATAAAAGCGGAGCAGTGACATCTATGTAAGAAAAGAAAGGATTAATCATTAAGTTGATATAAGAGTAAAGATATTTTGTAACAGAAATCCGTGTATTGTACGCAAATCTCTTGAGCTTCTAAACATCGGATAACATTGACAGATTGAAAAATGTTTATTATTCCACTGATATTTTTCAATACGAAATGAGGTGAGAATTATCATTGAGACACATACGTATTTAAATAACGTTTTCGTAGAAGTTTTTTTTTAAAATTAACTTTTATGTTTAATAATATCTTTTCATCGAAGATCGTAAGAAGTGCAAGAAAATAGTAAAGTTTAAGTATAGTTGCGCATGCCCGTCTAACATCATGTCTAGATCTACCTCTCTAGACTCACCACTTTGGCACTTAAGCCAGTCACGTTGACACAATGAATCTATAAATATTTTTTCATTTGTTAAAAAATTACATGATTTGTTTATAAGAAAAAGTAAGTTTAAAGAACTTGGAATAGGAAATAAGATAAATTAAGAATGTGCGGCCTGAGGTTATGTTAAGATGGTAATCAACAAAATGATGTTATGTTTACCACAAATGTTTATAACTAATTTCATCGCATTTGTTGTTCTTACCAGTTTGTGTCATTTTCTCAGATGAGCAGACATTATGTGGATGAGCCAGATTTTGTGCGTTCGGCACATGTAGAAGAACCGTGTCGCTAAACATTACTGAAGATCGTCTTCGAGCAAGGGACGGAGGCGACAAGAGTGACAGATTGGATGCATTCTGTATTAGGAAAAAAAATCATAATATCTATATACCGTAATTATTGTTTTAACTTAAAATAAGAATAAGACGAATTTCTTATTTCGAAAATTACCCAATTTCAAATACATTGGTACTATTTTTGTCTACTCTGTTAAACATAAAATAGAACAGGTAGTGAATAATTATATAATGTAAGGCGGTTTGTTTCAATAAATTAGTTTTACTCCAGTACCTCAAGATCTGCGGCAGAGAGTGAAGGCACTCGTAATAAGCTCGGTCTGCTAAGTGGCTCGTCCCCTGCTTCATCAACACCTTTTCCATTACCCTAGTTTGTGATTGAAACAATACATAACTTGAATACGGTATAAAATAGACGGTGAATATTTTGTTTTGTTCATAATAACAAAACAACTTCTGATTACTATAAATTAGAAAATAGAGATAATTGAAACGTAGGCTTATGTTACCTAGGCACAGGAACAAAAGAAGGCTTGAAAACATGAGTGGACTGTTCACTCTTCATAATGAAACATAATAATACATTGTTATTGTTTGGTGGTAGAATAATTGGAGTATAATAGGAAAAAGCGAAGCAAATTTCCACCGATTGCTACTACTCCTAAAGTCTTCACGACGTAATGATTTAGAATTTTGTTTTAAAATAAAATGACTGCTATTTAATAATAAAATATACCTGTGGATGTACACGAGGACAGCAAGGATGATGCTGTTTCGGACGATTCGATGGTAATTGAAGTGTTTCTCGACTTGTTCGCCATTGCAATTGAGCTCGTTGATATTTGTATACCCTGAAATAAAATTCAAAATTATATCTCAAATGATATTTTATTTATAATATTTTGCCAATTATAAATTGTAGTTAGAAAATATACAACAACTCAGGGTTATGTTTCCTTTGTTACCTGATTTTTTTCGCCATCCGCCTTTTGAACCGTCTCCACAAGTGCGCGACATACTTGACAATTTCAGCGTAGCAAGTAGCTGGCTCACTATTGTTAGTCGACGAAGCTAGCGTTGATGAAGATGTAAAGCGTGCACGCTCAGCTCGCATTCTTTCCATTTCACGTTTCTTTGTTTCACTGAACTGAGTCGCTATTACGACTAAGCAGAGATTTATCATGAAAAATGATCCAATCTAAAAAAATATAATTTGTACTTAACATATATCAAGACTTTAAAGTTACAACCATTTTAAAGTATTAATGAAAAATTACCACAATTAGAAGAACAAAATATATCCAGTCCCAAAAACTATGAGCATCTTGAACATAGTACATGATATCCGTCCAACCTTCTAAAGATATAACCTACAAGAAGTATTTCATTATTACAGTGATATTTCTTATGATATAGTTCATACGACAAAAACAGTTGTAGGAAAACTTACCAAAAATATGGCAACCCAAGCGAGACCAATATTGTCAAAGGATATTGTGCCTTGAAAAGGATTCGAGCCCCTCTGGGTACAGTTCGTATAGT